>NC_134484.1:475193720-475218720 GCF_040206685.1 Ascaphus truei | reverse complement strand
TATATATATATGTATACAGTGTATACCACACAGTGTGCCCCCTCCTCACCTTGTATATATATATATATATATGTATACAGTGTATACCACACAGTGTGCCCCCTCCTCCTCACCTTGTGTATATATATATATATGTATACAGTGTATACCACACAGTGCCCCCTCCTCCTCCTCACCTTGTGTATATATATGTATACAGTGTATACCACACAGTGTGCCCCCTCCTCCTCCTCACCTTGTATATATATATATATGTATACAGTGTATACCACACAGTGTGCCCCCTCCTCCTCCTCACCTTGTGTATATATATGTATACAGTGTATACCACACAGTGCCCCCTCCGCCTCCTCACCTTGGCCCAGCGCTCCCCAGACATCATCCTCCTCCTCCCCCCGGGATCAGACGCCGCCGGTCCCCGGAGAGCTGCCCCGGGACATCACAGCACAGGGGCGCCTGTGTACCCACCGGCACCAACACACTGCGCATGCGCGGGAGCCTGAACCAGGCAACCAACCCTCACACACTGCGCATGCGCGGGGAGCCTATACCGACGCCGGCAATCAACTCACATACTGCGCATGCGCGACACTGAGCATACTCTGCACGCGGACATCGCCGTGATATCTGTGAGCATGCGCGGGAAACTGACAGAACTCCAAAGCGCATGCGCGGAGATGACACTGATTACCTGCGCATGTGTAGATCGCAGATTTGGATTAAAGGCGCAGGCACACACTGCTCAACTCTTTACACAGAACATGCGCAGTTGGGAGACTCTTGCCCCTAGCGCATGCGCAGAGAGAGGTGTGAAGCAGATGATGCACCCAGTGACTTTGCCCTCCTGCCAGGCAGCTCTGGTCCCTTAAAGCAGTGACACTGTGTGTGGTTAGATCATATTGTTTCCTAATGTTACTAATCATGTAGTGCCCAGATAACCGTGTGTACAGCGTGTGTGGGGAGAGACAGACTAATCATGTAATACCCAGATAACCGTGTGTACAGCGTGTGTGAGGAGACAGAGACTAATCATGTAATACCCAGATAACCGTGTGTACACCGTGTGTGGGGAGAGAGAGACTAATCATGTAGTACCCACATAAGCGTGTGTGGGAAGAGAGAGAGACTAATCATGTAATACCCAGATAACTGTGTGTGCAGCGTGTGGGGGAGAGAGAGACTAATCATGTAGTGCCCAGATAACCGTGTGTGGGGAGAGAGAGACTAATCATGTAGTGCCCAGATAACCGTGTGTGCAGCGTGTGTGGGGGAGAGAGAGACTAATCATGTAATACCCAGATAACCGTGTGTGCAGCGTGTGTGGGGAGAGAGAGACTAATCATGTAGTACCCACATAACCGTGTGTGCAGCGTGTGTGGGAAGAGAGAGAGACTAATCATGTAGTACCCAGATAACTGTGTGTGCAGCGTGTGGGGGAGAGAGAGACTAATCATGTAGTGCCCAGATAACCGTGTGTGCAGCGTGTGTGGGGAGAGAGAGACTAATCATGTAGTGCCCAGATAACCGTGTGTGCAGCGTGTGTGGGGGAGAGAGAGACTAATCATGTAATACCCAGATAACCGTGTGTGCAGCGTGTGTGGGGAGAGAGAGACTAATCATGTAGTACCCACATAACCGTGTGTGCAGCGTGTGTGGGAAGAGAGAGAGACTAATCATGTAGTACCCAGATAACTGTGTGTGCAGCGTGTGGGGGAGAGAGAGACTAATCATGTAGTGCCCAGATAACCGTGTGTGCAGCGTGTGTGGGGGAGAGAGAGACTAATCATGTAGTGCCCAGATAACCGTGTGTGCAACGTGTGTGGGGAGAGAGAGACTAATCATGTAGTGCCCAGATAACCGTGTGTGGGGGAGAGAGAGACTAATCATGTAGTGCCCAGATAACGTGTGTGGGGAGAGACAGAGACTAATCATGTAGTACCCAGATAACTGTGTGTACAGCGTGTGGGGGAGAGAGAGACTAATCATGTAGTGCCCAGATAACCGTGTGTGCAGCGTGTGTGGGGAGAGACAGAGACTAATCATGTAGTACCCAGATAACTGTGTGTACAGCGTGTGGGGGAGAGAGAGACTAATCATGTAGTGCCCAGATAACCGTGTGTGCAGCGTGTGTGGGGGAGAGAGAGACTAATCATGTAGTGCCCAGATAACCGTGTGTGGGGAGAGAGAGACTAATCATGTAGTGCCCAGATAACCGTGTGTGCAGCGTGTGTGGGGGAGAGAGAGAGACTAATCATGTAGTGCCCAGATAACCGTGTGTGCAACGTGTGTGGGGAGAGAGAGACTAATCATGTAATACCCAGATAACCGTGTGTGCAGCGTGTGTGGGGGAGAGAGAGAGACTAATCATATAATACCCAGATAACCGTGTGTGCAGCGTGTGTGGGGGAGAGAGAGAGACTAATCATGTAATACCCAGATAACCGTGTGTGCAGCGTGTGTGGGGGAGAGAGAGACTAATCATGTAGTGCCCAGATAACCGTGTGTGCAGCGTGTGTGGGGGAGAGAGAGACTAATCATGTAGTACCCAGATAACCGTGTGTGCAGCGTGTGTGGGGAGAGAGAGACTAATCATGTAGTGCCCAGATAACCGTGTGTGCAGCGTGTGTGGGGGAGAGAGAGACTAATCATGTAGTGCCCAGATAACCGTGTGTGCAGCGTGTGTGGGGGAGAGAGAGACTAATCATGTAATACCCAGATAACCGTGTGTGCAGCGTGTGTGGGGAGAGACAGAGACTAATCATGTAATACCCAGATAACCGTGTGTGCAGCGTGTGTGGGGGAGAGACAGAGACTAATCATGTAATACCCAGATAACCGTGTGTGCAGCGTGTGTGGGGGAGAGAGAGAGACTAATCATGTAATACCCAGATAACCGTGTGTGCAGCGTGTGTGGGGAGAGACAGAGACTAATCATGTAATACCCAGATAACCGTGTGTGCAGCGTGTGTGGGGGAGAGAGAGAGACTAATCATGTAATACCCAGATAACCGTGTGTGCAGCGTGTGTGGGGAGAGAGAGACTAATCATGTAATACCCAGATAACTGTGTGTGCAGCGTGTGTGGGGAGAGAGAGACTAATCATGTAGTGCCCAGATAACCGTGTGTGCAGCGTGTGTGGGGGAGAGAGAGAGACTAATCATGTAATACCCAGATAACCGTGTGTGCAGCGTGTGTGGGGAGAGAGATTAATCATGTAGTACCCAGATAACTGTGTGTACAGCGTGTGTGGGGAGAGAGAGACTAATCATGTAATACCCAGATAACCGTGTGTGGGGAGAGAGAGACTAATCATGTAGTGCCCAGATAACCGTGTGTGCAGCGTGTGTGGGGGAGAGAGAGAGAGACTAATCATGTAATACCCAGATAACCGTGTGTGCAGCGTGTGTGGGGAGAGAGAGACTAATCATGTAATACCCAGATAACCATGTGTGCAGCGTGTGTGGGGACAGAGACTAATCATGTAGTACCCAGATAACCGTGTGTGCAGCGTGTGTGGGGGAGAGAGAGAGACTAATCATGTAATACCCAGATAACCGTGTGTGTGGGGAGAGAGACTAATCATGTAGTACCCAGATAACTGTGTGTACAGCGTGTGTGGGGAGAGAGAGACTAATCATGTAATACCCAGATAACCGTGTGTGCAGTGTGTGTGGGGAGAGAGAGACTAATCATGTAGTTCCCAGATAACCGTGTGTGGGAAGAGAGAGAGACTAATCATGTAATACCCAGATAACCGTGTGTACAGCGTGTGTGGGGAGAGAGAGACTAATCATGTAATACCCAGATAACCGTGTGTACAGCGTGTGTGGGGAGAGACAGACTAATCATGTAATACCCAGATAACCGCGTGTACAGCGTGTGTGGGGAGAGACAGACTAATCATGTAATACCCAGATAACCGTGTGTACAGCGTGTGTGGGGAGAGAGAGACTAATCATGTAATACCCAGATAACCGTGTGTACAGCGTGTGTGGGGAGAGAGAGACTAATCATGTAATACCCAGATAACCGTGTGTGCAGCGTGTGTGGGGAGAGAGAGACTAATCATGTAGTACCCAGATAACTGTGTGTACAGCGTGTGTGGGGAGAGAGACTAATCATGTAGTACCCAGATAACCGTGTGTGGAGCGTGTGTGGGGAGAGAGACTAATCATGTAGTACCCAGATAACCGTGTGTGCAGCGTGTGTGGGGAGAGACAGAGGCTAATCATGTAGTACCCAGATAACCGTGTGTGGGGGGAGAGAGAGACTAATCATGTAGTGCCCAGATAACCGTGTGTACAGCGTGTGTGGGGAGAGACAGCGTCTAATCATGTAGTACCCAGATAACCGTGTGTGGGGGGAGAGAGACTAATCATGTAGTACCCAGATAACCGTGTGTGGGGGGAGAGAGACTAATCATGTAATACCCAGATAACCGTGTGTACAGCGTGTGTGGGGAGAGAGACTAATCATGTAGTACCCAGATAACCGTGTGTGCAGCGTGTGTGGGGAGAGAGAGACTAATCATGTAGTGCCCAGATAACCGTGTGTGTGGGGAGAGAGACTAATCATGTAGTGCCCAGATAACCGTGTGTGTGGGGAGAGAGAGACTAATCATGTAATACCCAGATAACCGTGTGTGCAGCGTGTGTGGGAAGAGACAGAGGCTAATCATGTACTACCCAGATAACCGCGTGTACAGCGTGTGTGGGGAGAGACAGACTAATCATGTAATACCCAGATAACCGTGTGTACAGCGTGTGTGGGGAGAGAGAGACTAATCATGTAATACCCAGATAACCGTGTGTACAGCGTGTGTGGGGAGAGAGAGACTAATCATGTAATACCCAGATAACCATGTGTGCAGCGTGTGTGGGGAGAGAGAGACTAATCATGTAGTACCCAGATAACCGTGTGTGCACCGTGTGTGGGGGGAGAGAGAGACTAATCATGTAGTGCCCAGATAACCGTGTGTACAGCGTGTGTGGGGAGAGACAGCGTCTAATCATGTAGTACCCAGATAACCGTGTGTGGGGGGAGAGAGACTAATCATGTAGTACCCAGATAACCGTGTGTGGGGGGAGAGAGACTAATCATGTAATACCCAGATAACCGTGTGTACAGCGTGTGTGGGGAGAGAGACTAATCATGTAGTACCCAGATAACCGTGTGTGCAGCGTGTGTGGGGAGAGAGAGACTAATCATGTAGTGCCCAGATAACCGTGTGTGTGGGGAGAGAGACTAATCATGTAGTGCCCAGATAACCGTGTGTGTGGGGAGAGAGAGACTAATCATGTAATACCCAGATTACTGTGTGCACAGCGTGTGTGGAGAGACAGACTAATCATGTAGTACCCAGATAACCGTGTGTGCAGCGTGTGTGGGGAGAGAGACTAATCATGTAGTACCCAGATAACCGTGTGTGCAGCGTGTGTGGGGAGAGACAGAGGCTAATCATGTAGTACCCAGATAACCGTGTGTGCAGCGTGTGCGGGGAGAGAGAGAGACTAATCATGTAATACCCAGATAACCGTGTGTGCGGCGTGTGTGGGGAGAGACAGACTAATCATGTAGTACCCAGATAACCGTGTGTGCAGCGTGTGTGGGGAGAGACAGAGACTAATCATGTAGTACCCAGATAACCGTGTGTGCAGCGTGTGTGGGGAGAGAGAGACTAATCATGTAGTACCCAGATAACCGTGTGTACAGCGTGTGTGGGGAGAGACAGAGACTAATCATGTAGTACCCAGATAACTGTGTGTGCAGCGTGTGTGGGGAGAGAGAGACTAATCATGTAGTACCCAGATAAACGTGTGTACAGCGTGTGTGGGGAGAGAGACTAATCATGTAGTACCCAGATAACCGTGTGTGCAGCGTGTGTGGGGAGAGACAGAGACTAATCATGTAGTACCCAGATAACCGTGTGTGCGGCGTGTGTGGGGAGAGAGACTAATCATGTAGTACCCAGATAACCGTGTGTGCAGCGTGTGTGGGGAGAGACAGACTAATCATGTAGTACCCAGATAACCGTGTGTGCAGCGTGTGTGGGGAGAGAGAGACTAATCATGTAATACCCAGATAACCGTGTGTGCAGCGTGTGTGAGGAGAGAGAGACTAATCATGTAATACCCAGATAACTGTGTGTGCAGCGTGTGTGGGGAGAGAGACTAATCATGTAGTACCCAGATAACCGTGTGTATAGCGTGTGTGGGGAGAGATGGAGACTAATCATGTAGTACCCAGATAACCATGTGTGCAGCGTGTGTGGGGAGAGAGAGACTAATCATGTAATACCCAGATAACCGTGTGTGCGGCGTGTGTGGGGAGAGAGAGACTAATCATGTAATACCCAGATAACCGTGTGGGGAGAGACAAACTAATCATGTAATGCCCAGATAACCGTGTGTACAGCGTATGTGGGGAGAGACAGCGTCTAATCATGTAATACCCAGATAACCGTGTGTACAGCGTGTGTGGGGAGAGACAGCGTCTAATCATGTAATACCCAGATAACCGTGTGTGCAGCGTGTGTGGGGAGAGACAGACTAATCATGTAGTACCCAGATAACCGTGTGTGCAGCGTGTGTGGGGAGAGACAGAGACTAATCATGTAATACCCAGATAACTGTGTGTACAGCGTGTGTGGGGAGAGACAGCGTCTAATCATGTAATACCCAGATAACCGTGTGTGCAGCGTGTGTGGGGAGAGAGACTAATCATGTAGTACCCAGATAACTGTGTGTACAGCGTGTGTGGGGAGAGAGAGACTAATCATGTAATACCCAGATAACCGTGTGTGCAGCGTGTGTGGGGAGAGAGAGACTAATCATGTAGTTCCCAGATAACCGTGTGTGCAGCGTGTGTGGGAAGAGAGAGAGACTAATCATGTAATACCCAGATAACCGTGTGTACAGCGTGTGTGGGGAGAGAGAGACTAATCATGTAATACCCAGATAACCGTGTGTACAGCGTGTGTGGGGAGAGACAGACTAATCATGTAGTACCCAGATAACCGTGTGTGCAGCGTGTGTGGGAAGAGACAGACTAATCATGTAGTACCCAGATAACTGTGTGTACAGCGTGTGTGGGGAGAGAGACTAATCATGTAGTGCCCAGATAACCGTGTGTGCAGCGTGTGTGGGGGAGAGACAGAGACTAATCATGTAGTACCCAGATAACCGTGTGTGCAGCGTGTGTGGGAAGAGACAGAGGCTAATCATGTAATACCCAGATAACCGCGTGTACAGCGTGTGTGGGGAGAGACAGACTAATCATGTAATACCCAGATAACCGTGTGTACAGCGTGTGTGGGGAGAGAGAGACTAATCATGTAATACCCAGATAACCGTGTGTACAGCGTGTGTGGGGAGAGAGAGACTAATCATGTAATACCCAGATAACCGTGTGTGCAGCGTGTGTGGGGAGAGAGAGACTAATCATGTAGTACCCAGATAACTGTGTGTACAGCGTGTGTGGGGAGAGAGACTAACAATGTAGTACCCAGATAACCGTGTGTGCAGCGTGTGTGGGGAGAGAGACTAATCATGTAGTACCCAGATAACCGTGTGTGCAGCGTGTGTGGGGAGAGACAGAGGCTAATCATGTAGTACCCAGATAACCGTGTGTGGGGGGAGAGAGAGACTAATCATGTAGTGCCCAGATAACCGTGTGTACAGCGTGTGTGGGGAGAGACAGCGTCTAATCATGTAGTACCCAGATAACCGTGTGTGGGGGGAGAGAGACTAATCATGTAGTACCCAGATAACCGTGTGTGGGGGGAGAGAGACTAATCATGTAATACCCAGATAACCGTGTGTACAGCGTGTGTGGGGAGAGAGACTAATCATGTAGTACCCAGATAACCGTGTGTGCAGCGTGTGTGGGGAGAGAGAGACTAATCATGTAGTGCCCAGATAACCGTGTGTGTGGGGAGAGAGACTAATCATGTAGTGCCCAGATAACCGTGTGTGTGGGGAGAGAGAGACTAATCATGTAATACCCAGATAACTGTGTGCACAGCGTGTGTGGAGAGACAGACTAATCATGTAGTACCCAGATAACCGTGTGTGCAGCGTGTGTGGGGAGAGAGACTAATCATGTAGTACCCAGATAACCGTGTGTGCAGCGTGTGTGGGGAGAGACAGAGGCTAATCATGTAGTACCCAGATAACCGTGTGTGCAGCGTGTGCGGGGAGAGAGAGAGACTAATCATGTAATACCCAGATAACCGTGTGTGCGGCGTGTGTGGGGAGAGACAGACTAATCATGTAGTACCCAGATAACCGTGTGTGCAGCGTGTGTGGGGAGAGACAGAGACTAATCATGTAGTACCCAGATAACCGTGTGTGCAGCGTGTGTGGGGAGAGAGAGACTAATCATGTAGTACCCAGATAACCGTGTGTACAGCGTGTGTGGGGAGAGACAGAGACTAATCATGTAGTACCCAGATAACTGTGTGTGCAGCGTGTGTGGGGAGAGAGAGACTAATCATGTAGTACCCAGATAAACGTGTGTACAGCGTGTGTGGGGAGAGAGACTAATCATGTAGTACCCAGATAACCGTGTGTGCAGCGTGTGTGGGGAGAGACAGAGACTAATCATGTAGTACCCAGATAACCGTGTGTGCGGCGTGTGTGGGGAGAGAGACTAATCATGTAGTACCCAGATAACCGTGTGTGCAGCGTGTGTGTGGAGAGACAGACTAATCATGTAGTACCCAGATAACCGTGTGTGCAGCGTGTGTGGGGAGAGAGAGACTAATCATGTAATACCCAGATAACCGTGTGTGCAGCGTGTGTGAGGAGAGAGAGACAAATCATGTAATACCCATATAACTGTGTGTGCAGCGTGTGTGGGGAGAGAGACTAATCATGTAGTACCCAGATAACCGTGTGTGCAGCGTGTGTGGGGAGAGAGAGAGAGAGACTAATCATGTAGTACCCAGATAACCGTGTGTATAGCGTGTGTGGGGAGAGATGGAGACTAATCATGTAGTACCCAGATAACCATGTGTGCAGCGTGTGTGGGGAGAGAGAGACTAATCATGTAATACCCAGATAACCGTGTGTGCGGCGTGTGTGGGGAGAGAGAGACTAATCATGTAATACCCAGATAACCGTGTGTGCAGCGTGTGTGGGGAGAGACAAACTAATCATGTAATGCCCAGATAACCGTGTGTACAGCGTATGTGGGGAGAGACAGCGTCTAATCATGTAATACCCAGATAACCGTGTGTACAGCGTGTGTGGGGAGAGACAGCGTCTAATCATGTAATACCCAGATAACCGTGTGTGCAGCGTGTGTGGGGAGAGACAGACTAATCATGTAGTACCCAGATAACCGTGTGTGCAGCGTGTGTGGGGAGAGACAGAGACTAATCATGTAATACCCAGATAACTGTGTGTACAGCGTGTGTGGGGAGAGACAGACTAATTATGTAATACCCAGATAACCGTGTGTGCAGCGTGTGTGGGGAGAGACAGCGTCTAATCATGTAATACCCAGATAACCGTGTGTGCAGCGTGTGTGGGGAGAGACAGACTAATTATGTAATACCCAGATAACCGTGTGTGCAGCGTGTGTGGGGAGAGACAGAGACTAATCATGTAGTACCCAGATAACCGTGTGTACAGCGTGTGTGGGGAGAGACAGAGACTAATCATGTAATACCCAGATAACCGTGTGTACAGCGTGTGTGGGGAGAGAGAGACTAATCATGTAATACCCAGATAACTGTGTGTGTGGGGAGACAGAGACTAATCATGTAGTACCCAGATAACCGTGTGTGCAGCGTGTGTGGGGAGAGAGACTAATCATGTAGTACCCAGATAACCGTGTGTGCAGCGTGTGTGGGGAGAGAGACTAATCATGTAATACCCAGATAACCGTGTGTACAGCGTGTGTGGGGAGAGAGACTAATCATGTAATACCCAGATAACCGTGTGTACAGCGTGTGTGGGGAGAGACAGACTAATCATGTAGTACCCAGATAACCGTGTGTACAGCGTGTGTGGGGAGACAGACTAATCATGTAGTACCCAGATAACCGTGTGTACAGCGTGTGTGGGGAGACAGACTAATCATGTAGTACCCAGATAACCGTGTGTGCAACGTGTGTGGGGAGAGAGAGACTAATCATGTAATACCCAGATAACCGTGTGTATAGCGTGTGTGGAGAGAGACAGACTAATCATGTACTAACCAGATAACCGTGTGTGTGGGGAGAGACAGAGACTAATCATGTAATACCCAGATAACCGTGTGTATAGCGTGTGTGGAGAGAGACAGACTAATCATGTACTAACCAGATAACCGTGTGTGCAGCGTGTGTGGGGAGAGAGACTAATCATGTAATACCCAGATAACCGTGTGTACAGCGTGTGTGGGGAGAGACAGACTAATCATGTAGTACCCAGATAACCGTGTGTACAGCGTGTGTGGGGAGACAGACTAATCATGTAGTGCCCAGATAACCGTGTGTGCAGCGTGTGTGGGGAGAGAGAGACTAATCATGTAATACCCAGATAACCGTGTGTACAGCGTGTGTGGGGAGACAGACTAATCATGTAGTACCCAGATAACCGTGTGTGCAGCGTGTGTGGGGAGAGACAGAGACTAATCATGTAATACCCAGATAACCGTGTGTACAGCGTGTGTGGGGAGAGAGAGACTAATCATGTAGTAACCAGATAACCGTGTGTGCAACGCGTGTGGGGAGAGACAGAGACTAATCATGTAATACCCAGATAACCGTGTGTGCAGCGTGTGTGCGGAGAGACAGACTAATCATGTAATACCCAGATAACCGTGTGTACAGCGTGTGTGGGGAGAGACAGACTAATCATGTAGTACCCAGATAACCGTGTGTGCAGCGTGTGTGGGGAGAGACAGAGACTAATCATGTAATACCCAGATAACTGTGTGTACAGCGTGTGTGGGGAGAGACAGCGTCTAATCATGTAATACCCAGATAACCGTGTGTGCAGCGTGTGTGGGGAGAGACAGCGTCTAATCATGTAATACCCAGATAACCGTGTGTGCAGCGTGTGTGGGGAGAGACAGACTAATTATGTAATACCCAGATAACCGTGTGTGCAGCGTGTGTGGGGAGAGACAGAGACTAATCATGTAGTACCCAGATAACCGTGTGTACAGCGTGTGTGGGGAGAGACAGAGACTAATCATGTAATACCCAGATAACCGTGTGTACAGCGTGTGTGGGGAGAGAGAGACTAATCATGTAATACCCAGATAACTGTGTGTGTGGGGAGACAGAGACTAATCATGTAGTACCCAGATAACCGTGTGTGCAGCGTGTGTGGGGAGAGAGACTAATCATGTAGTACCCAGATAACCGTGTGTGCAGCGTGTGTGGGGAGAGAGACTAATCATGTAATACCCAGATAACCGTGTGTACAGCGTGTGTGGGGAGAGAGACTAATCATGTAATACCCAGATAACCGTGTGTACAGCGTGTGGGGAGAGACAGACTAATCATGTAGTACCCAGATAACCGTGTGTACAGCGTGTGTGGGGAGACAGACTAATCATGTAGTACCCAGATAACCGTGTGTACAGCGTGTGTGGGGAGACAGACTAATCATGTAGTACCCAGATAACCGTGTGTGCAACGTGTGTGGGGAGAGAGAGACTAATCATGTAATACCCAGATAACCGTGTGTATAGCGTGTGTGGAGAGAGACAGACTAATCATGTACTAACCAGATAACCGTGTGTGTGGGGAGAGACAGAGACTAATCATGTAATACCCAGATAACCGTGTGTATAGCGTGTGTGGAGAGAGACAGACTAATCATGTACTAACCAGATAACCGTGTGTGCAGCGTGTGTGGGGAGAGAGACTAATCATGTAATACCCAGATAACCGTGTGTACAGCGTGTGTGGGGAGAGACAGACTAATCATGTAGTACCCAGATAACCGTGTGTACAGCGTGTGTGGGGAGACAGACTAATCATGTAGTGCCCAGATAACCGTGTGTGCAGCGTGTGTGGGGAGAGAGAGACTAATCATGTAATACCCAGATAACCGTGTGTACAGCGTGTGTGGGGAGACAGACTAATCATGTAGTACCCAGATAACCGTGTGTGCAGCGTGTGTGGGGAGAGACAGAGACTAATCATGTAATACCCAGATAACCGTGTGTACAGCGTGTGTGGGGAGAGAGAGACTAATCATGTAGTAACCAGATAACCGTGTGTGCAACGTGTGTGGGGAGAGACAGAGACTAATCATGTAATACCCAGATAACCGTGTGTGCAGCGTGTGTGCGGAGAGACAGACTAATCATGTAATACCCAGATAACCGTGTGTACAGCGTGTGTGGGGAGAGACAGACTAATCATGTAGTACCCAGATAACCGTGTGTACAGCGTGTGTGGGGAGAGACAGACTAATCATGTAGTACCCAGATAACCGTGTGTACAGCGTGTGTGGGGAGAGAGAGACTAATCATGTAGTAACCAGATAACCGTGTGTACAGCGTGTGTTGGGAGAGAGAGACTAATCATGTAATACCCAGATAACCGTGTGTGCAGCGTGTGTGGGGAGAGAGACCCTAATCATGTAATACCCAGATAACCGTGTGTGCAGCGTGTGTGGGGAGAGACAGACTAATCATGTAGTACCCAGATAACCGTGTGTATAGCGTGTGTGGAGAGAGACAGACTAATCATGTACTAACCAGATAACCGTGTGTGCAGCGTGTGTGGGGAGAGAGAGACTAATCATGTACTAACCAGATAACTGTGTGTGCAGCGTGTGTTGGGAGAGAGAGACTAATCATGTAGTGCCCAGATAACCTTGTGTGCGGTGTGTGTGTGGGGAGAGAGAGACTAATCATGTAGTACCCAGATAACCGTGTGTGCAGCGTGTGTGCAGCGTGTGTGGGGAGAGAGAGACTAATCATGTAGTGCCCAGATAACCGTGTGTGCAACGTGTGTGGGGAGAGAGAGACTAATCATGTAATACCCAGATAACCGTGTGTGTGGGGAGAGAGAGACTAATCATGTAATACCCAGATAACCGTGTGTGTAGCGTGTGTGGGGAGAGAGAGACTAATCATGTAGTTCCCAGATAACCGTGTGTGCAGCGTGTGTGGGGAGAGAGAGACTAATCATGTAGTACCCAGATAACCGTGTGTGCAGCGTGTGTGGGGAGAGAGAGACTAATCATGTAGTTCCCAGATAACCGTGTGTGCAGCGTGTGTGGGGAGAGAGAGACTAATCATGTAGTACCCAGATAACCGTGTGTACAGCGTGTGTGGGGAGAGAGAGACTAATCATGTAGTACCCAGATAACCGTGTGTGCGGCGTGTGTGGGGAGAGAGAGACTAATCATGTAGTGCCCAGATAACCGTGTGTGCAACGTGTGTGGGGAGAGAGAGACTAATCATGTAATACCCAGATAACCGTGTGTGGGGAGAGAGAGACTAATCATGTAATACCCAGATAACCGTGTGTGCAGCGTGTGTGGGGAGAGAGAGACTAATCATGTAGTTCCCAGATAACCGTGTGTGCAGCGTGTGTGGGGAGAGAGCGACTAATCATGTAGTACCCAGATAACTGTGTGCACCGTGTGTGAGGAGAAACAGAGACTAATCATGTAGTACCCAGATAACCGTGTGTGCAGCGTGTGTGGGGAGAGAGAGACTAATCATGTAGTTCCCAGATAACCGTGTGTGCAGCGTGTGTGGGGAGAGAGAGACTAATCATGTAGTGCCCAGATAACTGTGTCCAGCGTTTGTGGGGAGAGACAGACTAATCATGTAATACCCAGATAACCGTGTGTGCAGCGTGTGTGGGGAGAAACAGTCTAATCATGTATTACCCAGATAACCGTGTGTGCAGCGTGTATGGGGGAGAGAGAGAGACTAATCATGTAATACCCAGATAACCGTGTGTGCAGCATGTGTGGGGAGAGAGACTAATCATGTAGTACCCAGATAACTGTGTGTACAGCGTGTGTGGGGAGAGAGAGACTAATCATGTAATACCCAGATAACCGTGTGTGCAGCGTGTGTGGGGAGAGAGAGACTAATCATGTAGTTCCCAGATAACCGTGTGTGCAGCGTGTGTGGGAATAGAGAGAGACTAATCATGTAATACCCAGATAACCGTGTGTACAGCGTGTGTGGGGAGAGAGAGACTAATCATGTAATACCCAGATAACCGTGTGTACAGCGTGTGTGGGGAGAGACAGACTAATCATGTAGTACCCAGATAACCGTGTGTGCAGCGTGTGTGGGAAGAGACAGACTAATCATGTAGTACCCAGATAACTGTGTGTACAGCGTGTGTGGGGAGAGAGACTAATCATGTAGTGCCCAGATAACCGTGTGTGCAGCGTGTGTGGGGGAGAGACAGAGACTAATCATGTAGTACCCAGATAACCGTGTGTGCAGCGTGTGTGGGAAGAGACAGAGGCTAATCATGTAATACCCAGATAACCGCGTGTACAGCGTGTGTGGGGAGAGACAGACTAATCATGTAATACCCAGATAACCGTGTGTACAGCGTGTGTGGGGAGAGAGAGACTAATCATGTAATACCCAGATAACCGTGTGTACAGCGTGTGTGGGGAGAGAGAGACTAATCATGTAATACCCAGATAACCGTGTGTGCAGCGTGTGTGGGGAGAGAGAGACTAATCATGTAGTACCCAGATAACTGTGTGTACAGCGTGTGTGGGGAGAGAGACTAATCATGTAGTACCCAGATAACCGTGTGTGCAGCGTGTGTGGGGAGAGAGACTAATCATGTAGTACCCAGATAACCGTGTGTGGGGGGAGAGAGAGACTAATCATGTAGTGCCCAGATAACCGTGTGTACAGCGTGTGTGGGGAGAGACAGCGTCTAATCATGTAGTACCCAGATAACCGTGTGTGGGGGGAGAGAGACTAATCATGTAATACCCAGATAACCGTGTGTACAGCGTGTGTGGGGAGAGAGACTAATCATGTAGTACCCAGATAACCGTGTGTGCAGCGTGTGTGGGGAGAGAGAGACTAATCATGTAGTGCCCAGATAACCGTGTGTGTGGGGAGAGAGACTAATCATGTAGTGCCCAGATAACCGTGTGTGTGGGGAGAGAGAGACTAATCATGTAATACCCAGATAACTGTGTGCACAGCGTGTGTGGAGAGACAGACTAATCATGTAGTACCCAGATAACCGTGTGTGCAGCGTGTGTGGGGAGAGAGACTAATCATGTAGTACCCAGATAACCGTGTGTGCAGCGTGTGTGGGGAGAGACAGAGGCTAATCATGTAGTACCCAGATAACCGTGTGTGCAGCGTGTGCGGGGAGAGAGAGAGACTAATCATGTAATACCCAGATAACCGTGTGTGCGGCGTGTGTGGGGAGAGACAGACTAATCATGTAGTACCCAGATAACCGTGTGTGCAGCGTGTGTGGGGAGAGACAGAGACTAATCATGTAGTACCCAGATAACCGTGTGTGCAGCGTGTGTGGGGAGAGAGAGACTAATCATGTAGTACCCAGATAACCGTGTGTACAGCGTGTGTGGGGAGAGACAGAGACTAATCATGTAGTACCCAGATAACTGTGTGTGCAGCGTGTGTGGGGAGAGAGAGACTAATCATGTAGTACCCAGATAAACGTGTGTACAGCGTGTGTGGGGAGAGAGACTAATCATGTAGTACCCAGATAACCGTGTGTGCAGCGTGTGTGGGGAGAGACAGAGACTAATCATGTAGTACCCAGATAACCGTGTGTGCGGCGTGTGTGGGGAGAGAGACTAATCATGTAGTACCCAGATAACCGTGTGTGCAGCGTGTGTGGGGAGAGACAGACTAATCATGTAGTACCCAGATAACCGTGTGTGCAGCGTGTGTGGGGAGAGAGAGACTAATCATGTAATACCCAGATAACCGTGTGTGCAGCGTGTGTGGGGAGAGAGACTAATCATGTAGTACCCAGATAACTGTGTGTACAGCGTGTGTGGGGAGAGAGAGACTAATCATGTAATACCCAGATAACCGTGTGTGCAGCGTGTGTGGGGAGAGAGAGACTAATCATGTAGTTCCCAGATAACCGTGTGTGCAGCGTGTGTGGGAAGAGAGAGAGACTAATCATGTAATACCCAGATAACCGTGTGTACAGCGTGTGTGGGGAGAGAGAGACTAATCATGTAATACCCAGATAACCGTGTGTACAGCGTGTGTGGGGAGAGACAGACTAATCATGTAGTACCCAGATAACCGTGTGTGCAGCGTGTGTGGGAAGAGACAGACTAATCATGTAGTACCCAGATAACTGTGTGTACAGCGTGTGTGGGGAGAGAGACTAATCATGTAGTGCCCAGATAACCGTGTGTGCAGCGTGTGTGGGGGAGAGACAGAGACTAATCATGTAGTACCCAGATAACCGTGTGTGCAGCGTGTGTGGGAAGAGACAGAGGCTAATCATGTAATACCCAGATAACCGCGTGTACAGCGTGTGTGGGGAGAGACAGACTAATCATGTAATACCCAGATAACCGTGTGTACAGCGTGTGTGGGGAGAGAGAGACTAATCATGTAATACCCAGATAACCGTGTGTACAGCGTGTGTGGGGAGAGAGAGACTAATCATGTAATACCCAGATAACCGTGTGTGCAGCGTGTGTGGGGAGAGAGAGACTAATCATGTAGTACCCAGATAACTGTGTGTACAGCGTGTGTGGGGAGAGAGACTAATCATGTAGTACCCAGATAACCGTGTGTGCAGCGTGTGTGGGGAGAGAGACTAATCATGTAGTACCCAGATAACCGTGTGTGCAGCGTGTGTGGGGAGAGACAGAGGCTAATCATGTAGTACCCAGATAACCGTGTGTGTGGGGAGAGAGAGACTAATCATGTAGTGCCCAGATAACCGTGTGTACAGCGTGTGTGGGGAGAGACAGCGTCTAATCATGTAGTACCCAGATAACCGTGTGTGGGGGGAGAGAGACTAATCATGTAATACCCAGATAACCGTGTGTACAGCGTGTGTGGGGAGAGAGACTAATCATGTAGTACCCAGATAACCGTGTGTGCAGCGTGTGTGGGGAGAGAGAGACTAATCATGTAGTGCCCAGATAACCGTGTGTGTGGGGAGAGAGACTAATCATGTAGTGCCCAGATAACCGTGTGTGTGGGGAGAGAGAGACTAATCATGTAATACCCAGATAACTGTGTGCACAGCGTGTGTGGAGAGACAGACTAATCATGTAGTACCCAGATAACCGTGTGTGCAGCGTGTGTGGGGAGAGAGACTAATCATGTAGTACCCAGATAACCGTGTGTGCAGCGTGTGTGGGGAGAGACAGAGGCTAATCATGTAGTACCCAGATAACCGTGTGTGCAGCGTGTGCGGGGAGAGAGAGAGACTAATCATGTAATACCCAGATAACCGTGTGTGCGGCGTGTGTGGGGAGAGACAGACTAATCATGTAGTACCCAGATAACCGTGTGTGCAGCGTGTGTGGGGAGAGACAGAGACTAATCATGTAGTACCCAGATAACCGTGTGTGCAGCGTGTGTGGGGAGAGAGAGACTAATCATGTAGTACCCAGATAACCGTGTGTACAGCGTGTGTGGGGAGAGACAGAGACTAATCATGTAGTACCCAGATAACTGTGTGTGCAGCGTGTGTGGGGAGAGAGAGACTAATCATGTAGTACCCAGATAAACGTGTGTACAGCGTGTGTGGGGAGAGAGACTAATCATGTAGTACCCAGATAACCGTGTGTGCAGCGTGTGTGGGGAGAGACAGAGACTAATCATGTAGTACCCAGATAACCGTGTGTGCGGCGTGTGTGGGGAGAGAGACTAATCATGTAGTACCCAGATAACCGTGTGTGCAGCGTGTGTGGGGAGAGACAGACTAATCATGTAGTACCCAGATAACCGTGTGTGCAGCGTGTGTGGGGAGAGAGAGACTAATCATGTAATACCCAGATAACCGTGTGTGCAGCGTGTGTGAGGAGAGAGAGACTAATCATGTAATACCCAGATAACTGTGTGTGCAGCGTGTGTGGGGAGAGAGACTAATCATGTAGTACCCAGATAACCGTGTGTATAGCGTGTGTGGGGAGAGATGGAGACTAATCATGTAGTACCCAGATAACCATGTGTGCAGCGTGTGTGGGGAGAGAGAGACTAATCATGTAATACCCAGATAACCGTGTGTGCGGCGTGTGTGGGGAGAGAGAGACTAATCATGTAGTACCCAGATAACCGTGTGTGCAGCGTGTGTGGGGAGAGACAAACTAATCATGTAATGCCCAGATAACCGTGTGTACAGCGTATGTGGGGAGAGACAGCGTCTAATCATGTAATGCCCAGATAACCGTGTGTACAGCGTGTGTGGGGAGAGACAGCGTCTAATCATGTAATACCCAGATAACCGTGTGTGCAGCGTGTGTGGGGAGAGACAGACTAATCATGTAGTACCCAGATAACCGTGTGTGCAGCGTGTGTGGGGAGAGACAGAGACTAATCATGTAATACCCAGATAACTGTGTGTACAGCGTGTGTGGGGAGAGACAGCGTCTAATCATGTAATACCCAGATAAACGTGTGTGCAGCGTGTGTGGGGAGAGAGACTAATCATGTAGTACCCAGATAACTGTGTGTACAGCGTGTGTGGGGAGAGAGAGACTAATCATGTAATACCCAGATAACCGTGTGTGCAGCGTGTGTGGGGAGAGAGAGACTAATCATGTAGTTCCCAGATAACCGTGTGTGCAGCGTGTGTGGGAAGAGAGAGAGACTAATCATGTAATACCCAGATAACCGTGTGTACAGCGTGTGTGGGGAGAGAGAGACTAATCATGTAATACCCAGATAACCGTGTGTACAGCGTGTGTGGGGAGAGACAGACTAATCATGTAGTACCCAGATAACCGTGTGTGCAGCGTGTGTGGGAAGAGACAGACTAATCATGTAGTACCCAGATAACTGTGTGTACAGCGTGTGTGGGGAGAGAGACTAATCATGTAGTGCCCAGATAACCGTGTGTGCAGCGTGTGTGGGGGAGAGACAGAGACTAATCATGTAGTACCCAGATTACCGTGTGTGCAGCGTGTGTGGGAAGAGACAGAGGCTAATCATGTAATACCCAGATAACCGCGTGTACAGCGTGTGTGGGGAGAGACAGACTAATCATGTAATACCCAGATAACCGTGTGTACAGCGTGTGTGGGGAGAGAGAGACTAATCATGTAATACCCAGATAACCGTGTGTACAGCGTGTGTGGGGAGAGAGAGACTAATCATGTAATACCCAGATAACCGTGTGTGCAGCGTGTGTGGGGAGAGAGAGACTAATCATGTAGTACCCAGATAACTGTGTGTACAGCGTGTGTGGGGAGAGAGACTAACAATGTAGTACCCAGATAACCGTGTGTGCAGCGTGTGTGGGGAGAGAGACTAATCATGTAGTACCCAGATAACCGTGTGTGCAGCGTGTGTGGGGAGAGACAGAGGCTAATCATGTAGTACCCAGATAACCGTGTGTGGGGGGAGAGAGAGACTAATCATGTAGTGCCCAGATAACCGTGTGTACAGCGTGTGTGGGGAGAGACAGCGTCTAATCATGTAGTACCCAGATAACCGTGTGTGGGGGAGAGAGACTAATCATGTAGTACCCAGATAACCGTGTGTGGGGGAGAGAGACTAATCATGTAATACCCAGATAACCGTGTGTACAGCGTGTGTGGGGAGAGAGACTAATCATGTAGTACCCAGATAACCGTGTGTGCAGCGTGTGTGGGGAGAGAGAGACTAATCATGTAGTGCCCAGATAACCGTGTGTGTGGGGAGAGAGACTAATCATGTAGTGCCCAGATAACCGTGTGTGTGGGGAGAGAGAGACTAATCATGTAATACCCAGATAACTGTGTGCACAGCGTGTGGAGAGACAGACTAATCATGTAGTACCCAGATAACCGTGTGTGCAGCGTGTGTGGGGAGAGAGACTAATCATGTAGTACCCAGATAACCGTGTGTGCAGCGTGTGTGGGGAGAGACAGAGGCTAATCATGTAGTACCCAGATAACCGTGTGTGCAGCGTGTGCGGGGAGAGAGAGAGACTAATCATGTAATACCCAGATAACCGTGTGTGCGGCGTGTGTGGGGAGAGACAGACTAATCATGTAGTACCCAGATAACCGTGTGTGCAGCGTGTGTGGGGAGAGACAGAGACTAATCATGTAGTACCCAGATAACCGTGTGTGCAGCGTGTGTGGGGAGAGAGAGACTAATCATGTAGTACCCAGATAACCGTGTGTACAGCGTGTGTGGGGAGAGACAGAGACTAATCATGTAGTACCCAGATAACTGTGTGTACAGCGTGTGTGGGGAGAGAGACTAATCATGTAGTACCCAGATAACCGTGTGTGCAGCGTGTGTGGGGAGAGACAGAGACTAATCATGTAGTACCCAGATAACCGTGTGTGCGGCGTGTGTGGGGAGAGAGACTAATCATGTAGTACCCAGATAACCGTGTGTGCAGCGTGTGTGGGGAGAGACAGACTAATCATGTAGTACCCAGATAACCGTGTGTGCAGCGTGTGTGGGGAGAGAGAGACTAATCATGTAATACCCAGATAACCGTGTGTGCAGCGTGTGTGAGGAGAGAGAGACTAATCATGTAATACCCAGATAACTGTGTGTGCAGCGTGTGTGGGGAGAGAGACTAATCATGTAGTACCCAGATAACCGTGTGTGCAGCGTGTGTGGGGAGAGAGAGAGAGAGACTAATCATGTAGTACCCAGATAACCGTGTGTATAGCGTGTGTGGGGAGAGATGGAGACTAATCATGTAGTACCCAGATAACCATGTGTGCAGCGTGTGTGGGGAGAGAGAGACTAATCATGTAATACCCAGATAACCGTGTGTGCGGCGTGTGTGGGGAGAGAGAGACTAATCATGTAATACCCAGATAACCGTGTGTGCAGCGTGTGTGGGGAGAGACAAACTAATCATGTAATGCCCAGATAACCGTGTGTACAGCGTATGTGGGGAGAGACAGCGTCTAATCATGTAATACCCAGATAACCGTGTGTGCAGCGTGTGTGGGGAGAGACAGACTAATCATGTAGTACCCAGATAACCGTGTGTGCAGCGTGTGTGGGGAGAGACAGAGACTAATCATGTAATACCCAGATAACTGTGTGTACAGCGTGTGTGGGGAGAGACAGCGTCTAATCATGTAATACCCAGATAACCGTGTGTGCAGCGTGTGTGGGGAGAGACAGACTAATTATGTAATACCCAGATAACCGTGTGTGCAGCGTGTGTGGGGAGAGACAGAGACTAATCATGTAGTACCCAGATAACCGTGTGTACAGCGTGTGTGGGGAGAGACAGAGACTAATCATGTAATACCCAGATAACCGTGTGTACAGCGTGTGTGGGGAGAGAGAGACTAATCATGTAATACCCAGATAACTGTGTGTGTGGGGAGACAGAGACTAATCATGTAGTACCCAGATAACCGTGTGTGCAGCGTGTGTGGGGAGAGAGACTAATCATGTAGTACCCAGATAACCGTGTGTGCAGCGTGTGTGGGGAGAGAGACTAATCATGTAATACCCAGATAACCGTGTGTACAGCGTGTGTGGGGAGAGAGACTAATCATGTAATACCCAGATAACCGTGTGTACAGCGTGTGTGGGGAGAGACAGACTAATCATGTAGTACCCAGATAACCGTGTGTACAGCGTGTGGGGAGACAGACTAATCATGTAGTACCCAGATAACCGTGTGTACAGCGTGTGTGGGGAGACAGACTAATCATGTAGTACCCAGATAACCGTGTGTGCAACGTGTGTGGGGAGAGAGAGACTAATCATGTAATACCCAGATAACCGTGTGTATAGCGTGTGTGGAGAGAGACAGACTAATCATGTACTAACCAGATAACCGTGTGTGTGGGGAGAGACAGAGACTAATCATGTAATACCCAGATAACCGTGTGTATAGCGTGTGTGGAGAGAGACAGACTAATCATGTACTAACCAGATAACCGTGTGTGCAGCGTGTGTGGGGAGAGAGACTAATCATGTAATACCCAGATAACCGTGTGTTCAGCGTGTGTGGGGAGAGACAGACTAATCATGTAGTACCCAGATAACCGTGTGTACAGCGTGTGTGGGGAGACAGACTAATCATGTAGTGCCCAGATAACCGTGTGTGCAGCGTGTGTGGGGAGAGAGAGACTAATCATGTAATACCCAGATAACCGTGTGTACAGCGTGTGTGGGGAGACAGACTAATCATGTAGTACCCAGATAACCGTGTGTGCAGCGTGTGTGGGGAGAGACAGAGACTAATCATGTAATACCCAGATAACCGTGTGTACAGCGTGTGTGGGGAGAGAGAGACTAATCATGTAGTAACCAGATAACCGTGTGTGCAACGTGTGTGGGGAGAGACAGAGACTAATCATGTAATACCCAGATAACCGTGTGTGCAGCGTGTGTGCGGAGAGACAGACTAATCATGTAATACCCAGATAACCGTGTGTACAGCGTGTGTGGGGAGAGACAGACTAATCATGTAATACCCAGATAACCGTGTGTACAGCGTGTGTGGGGAGAGACAGACTAATCATGTAATACCCAGATAACTGTGTGTACAGCGTGTGTGGGGAGAGAGAGACTAATCATGTAGTAACCAGATAACCGTGTGTACAGCGTGTGTGGGGAGAGAGAGACTAATCATGTAATACCCAGATAACCGTGTGTGCAGCGTGTGTGGGGAGAGAGACCCTAATCATGTAATACCCAGATAACCGTGTGTGCAGCGTGTGTGGGGAGAGACAGACTAATCATGTAGTACCCAGATAACCGTGTGTATAGCGTGTGTGGAGAGAGACAGACTAATCATGTACTAACCAGATAACCGTGTGTGCAGCGTGTGTGGGAGAGAGAGACTAATCATGTACTAACCAGATAACTGTGTGTGCAGCGTGTGTTGGGAGAGAGAGACTAATCATGTAGTGCCCAGATAACCTTGTGTGCGGTGTGTGTGTGGGGAGAGAGAGACTAATCATGTAGTACCCAGATAACCGTGTGTGCAGCGTGTGTGGGGAGAGAGAGACTAATCATGTAGTGCCCAGATAACCGTGTGTGCAACGTGTGTGGGGAGAGAGAGACTAATCATGTAATACCCAGATAACCGTGTGTGCAGCGTGTGTGGGGGAGAGAGAGACTAATCATGTAATACCTAGATAACCGTGTGTGTAGCGTGTGTGGGGAGAGAGAGACTAATCATGTAGTTCCCAGATAACCGTGTGTGCAGCGTGTGTGGGGAGAGAGAGACTAATCATGTAGTACCCAGATAACTGTGTGCACCGTGTGTGGGGGAGAGAGAGACTAATCATGTAATACCCAGATAACCGTGTGTGCAGCGTGTGTGGGGAGAGAGAGACTAATCATGTAGTTCCCAGATAACCGTGTGTGCAGCGTGTGTGGGGAGAGAGAGACTAATCATGTAGTACCCAGATAACCGTGTGTACAGCGTGTGTGGGGAGAGAGAGACTAATCATGTAGTACCCAGATAACCGTGTGTGCGGCGTGTGTGGGGAGAGAGAGACTAATCATGTAGTGCCCAGATAACCGTGTGTGCAACGTGTGTGGGGAGAGAGAGACTAATCATGTAATACCCAGATAACCGTGTGTGGGGAGAGAGAGACTAATCATGTAATACCCAGATAACCGTGTGTGCAGCGTGTGTGGGGAGAGAGAGACTAATCATGTAGTTCCCAGATAACCGTGTGTGCAGCGTGTGTGGGGAGAGAGCGACTAATCATGTAGTTCCCAGATAACTGTGTGCACCGTGTGTGAGGAGAAACAGAGACTAATCATGTAGTACCCAGATAACCGTGTGTGCAGCGTGTGTGGGGAGAGAGAGACTAATCATGTAGTTCCCAGATAACCGTGTGTGCAGCGTGTGTGGGGAGAGAGAGACTAATCATGTAGTGCCCAGATAACTGTGTCCAGCGTTTGTGGGGAGAGACAGACTAATCATGTAATACCCAGATAACCGTGTGTGCAGCGTGTGTGGGGAGAAACAGTCTAATCATGTATTACCCAGATAACTGTGTAATGGTCGTGTCTGGTGGTGCACCTGTAGGCAACAGGACTCCTGAGTCTCCCGCATGATGGTATTCGGGGATGTCAACCCAGACAGGCAGCTGAGGTAGTGTGTGCGAGTCCTACCTACATCCAGTGCAGCGCCTCCACCTCATCAGGATCTGTGCTTCCGCAGGGAGATGGTCCAGATGAGGAACTCCTTCTTGGTGGTGAGTGCCCCAGGAGAGTAATTGCAGACTCACACAGTGGGGTTCTCGTTGCACAAGTCATCTTCTATTTCATCAGATGTGGGCAAGCTGCCCTTCACAGTTCGTGGCTCAGCCGTACATTTCTCCGTGCTTCCTTTCACAAGGTACACCCTCCCAATGGAGTGGGATCCCCGCTCCCTTTCGGAGAAATTTCCCCTGCGCCAGGTCCTGGACACAGTTGGCCTGGTCTGACTTGACTCTACATATAATCCAGTGCCACCAGTTACATCACTAGTGGACACTTGGCTTTCCCGCCATCCTCCGTACTCGTATGCCAAACGTGCAGTATTAACAGCCAGTTAACTCGTGATAACAACAACTCACTTTGGGGCAGTGTTGTGCCTTATATACCAACAAGAGGCAGGCACATCTCTGATGTCACTAACAGTGGACTCAGAGCATGTAGCCACTCCCCTCCATACATAGGGCACCTCACCAGGGTGTGAGGGTAAACCTCCATGATTACTGCTGGCATTCCTGTAACTTACCAGGTATTACTGCCAGCAGGGGAGATGTCTGTAGCTCATTTTAATGCATGGCCACATACTGTACTGCAGGCATGTCAAACATGCGGCCCGCGGGCCGCATGCGGCCCGCAACGGATATTTTTGCGGCCCGCTCACAACCAGCGCGGCGGTGGTGTGTGT
>NC_134484.1:475054798-475193520 GCF_040206685.1 Ascaphus truei | reverse complement strand
CAAAGCTTAGGAATTGTACTCACATTGTGTACATAATCATAGTTCACATAAGGCTTTACTTGAGGCAGATGGAGTGCTGGTTCAGTGTGGAGCAGCTCACCGGGGATCTTCTCCTTAGACTCACAGCAGACCGGGTGGGAGATGGTGTCTGACGTCACATCCGCTGTTGGGGTGACGGCATCCGGTCTTGGAGGCATACGGTGGGGGAACTCGGCAACTCTGAAGCCTTCAGTAGAAAGAGCAGCTGCAGCAATGAAAGTGGCTCTACGCGTTTCGTCGTACTAGACAACTTCCTCAGGAGCAATGAATAATTCTCTAATGAGTTGTGGGTTTATATATACTAAACAATTAAACAAATAAGCAATTGACCAATTTAATATAACAATTATATAATTGAAAATTTAAAAGATACACTGGTTCTCCAATAAGTAGGTACATAACTCAGTGTTCAAAAACGGCGCAGTGTTAATACAAATAGGCATTTAAAACAACATCTAAGTAAATAAAATATCTAAGTAAATAAAATACGGGATCTAATCATGATAATATTCTAGATATTTATAGGGAGCCATAACTAATTGGTTCTTATGTACTCACAGAGCAAAAACGAGGGAGGAGAGAGGGGAGAAGAATATAAGAGTGAATTAGTAACATATTAGTAACATATTAAGATTAATTAAAATATACACTTATATGTATCAAAAGTATTAAAAATAAATATACATAAAATATATATAAAAAAACCTTTGTTCATTTAATAAGTGACCCAATATTGATAATAAAAGGCACCTGACATATAGCTAATGTCAGTGGGAGAGGTCGCAGAAAGGATATACAGAGATAAGGGGCCTGAGCAGACCGTGCATTAGATAAGAAATGGGATAATCTCAAATTCTGCATTAAGCCCATTTGGCATTAATGTTTTTAATTTGTGTATCCAATACATCTCACGTCTGCTCAGATCTACAGCTCTGCTGCGACCCCTCCAGTGTTGTCGCACATGCTCAATGGCAGTGAATTTTAGTCCTTTAGTATTGGAATTGTGGTACTTAGCAAAATGTTTGGACACACTATGCGTTAGTATGCTTCTCCTAATATTGCTGAGGTGTTCTACAATACGTGTTCTGATGGCTCTTTTAGTTTTTCCCACGTATTGTAGTCCACAGGGGCATTCTAATAGGTATATGACATAGTCACTATAACAATTCATATATTGCTTTATTTTAAAGTGTTCTTTGGTTACATTACACATAAAGTTCTTTTTGTCTGTCTGTTTATGTTCACATGCCTTGCACATTGTGCAACCAAAGAAGCCCTCCAGCTTCTGAAGCCATCCTTTATTTGTTGTTTCTATCTTTTTTAGGGCACTTGGAGCGACAATACTCTTCAGATTTTGTGCTTTTTTGAAAATTATTTTTGGGTTCTCTGGGAGTGTGCTATTTAAAATTGGGTCACTCTTTAAAACATGCCAATGTTTTCGAATAATTTTACCAATATTGCTGGCATCTTTATTGTAAGTTGTCAGAAAAGCTGTGTCAAATACATTGTTTTTTACTAATGGTGTTATTTCTTTTTTAGGTTCCAATAAATCTTTTCTATCCAGGTTTTTCGCTTTATTGAACGCAGTGTCTAAAATGTCTTTCTTATAGTTCTTTTGTTTAAAGCGTGACTCCAAAGTTTTGCACTGTTCTTCAAATACAGTTTCTTCCGTGCAATTCCTACGCATTCTTCTAAATTGGCTATAGGGGACATTATCCATCCACTGGTGATGATGGCAACTTGAACGCAAAATATAATTGTTGCTGTCTACATTTTTAAAAAACGATTTGGTTTTAAGAAGACCCTCTTCAATATATATCACCAGATCTAAATAATTGATCGAAGACTTACTTGAAGTCGAGGTGAATTGTAAATTCATGGTATTGTTATTCAGACCTGCTATATAGTCGTCTAGATCTGTTTGGTCACCCTGCCAAATTAATATAATGTCGTCAATGTAGCGCTGCCATAGGACTACACTCTCCCCCAGCATGCCATTGGGCCAGATGTTTTGGTCCTCCCAATAACCCATGAATAGGTTTGCATAGCTGGGGGCGAATTTCGTTCCCATGGCGGTGCCACATTTCTGTAAATAAAAGGTGTCTTCAAACAGAAAAAAGTTTTTTTCCAAAATAAAAGCTATAGTTTCCAGAATAAAGTCTGTCTGAGATATATGCAATTCTGGATCTTTTTCTAGGAAATATTTCACAGCTTCACAGCCCAAAGAGTGTCTAATGGATATGTATAACGAAGACACATCTATAGTGGCTAGGATGTAGTCCTCTTTCCAAACTATTTTGTCTAATATCTGTAATATTTCTGTTGTGTCTTTTAAATAAGATTTAAGATGTTTGACATAATCTTGCAAAAATGAGTCTATGTAGGCAGATAGATTTGAGGTGAGGGAATTTATTCCGGAGATGATTGGTCTTCCTGGGGGATTTATAAGACTCTTATGAATTTTAGGAAGTAAATAAAAGATGGGAATCTGTGATGTTTCATTAAATAAAAAATTTGTACTCCTGGTCTGGTAGAATCCCTGAGTCTTTCCCCTTATCTAATAGTAATTTCAATTCAGTAGTGAATGTTTTTAATGGATTTCTCTTCAGAATTTCATAAGTTAGAGGGTCTCCCAACAGACGATGAGCTTCTTTCAGATAATCTTCCCTATTCATAATAACAACTCCCCCACCTTTATCAGCTTGTTTTATAATAATATCTGGGTTTTCTGTTATCTCATCTAGTGCTATTTTTTCTTCTTTTGTTATATTACTCCTAATTTTGGATTTGGTGGTTTTTGTCAAATTTTCAAAATCTTTAGTAATTAGGTTATAGAAGACTTCTAAATAATTCCCCTTATAATAAGTTGGATAAAATGTAGACTTATTTCTTAGGTTGGAGTGCTTACATTTTTCTGGTTCTTTAATAACTGGCGGATTTAAATTTGATTGTCTTGAGACAGCATCTTTACTTAAAAAGAACCTTTTCACAGTTAGTTTTCTGAGGTATTTGTTGGCGTCTAAAAAGAGCTCAAAATTATTAGGCCCTGTGGTCGGCGCAAAGGATAATCCTTTTGAAACTTTTTTCTGTTTGAAGACACCTTTTATTTACAGAAATGTGGCACCGCCATGGGAACGAAATTCGCCCCCAGCTATGCAAACCTATTCATGGGTTTTTGGGAGGACCAAAACATCTGGCCCAATGGCATGCTGGGGGAGGGTGTTGTCCTATGGCGGCGCTACATTGACGACATTATATTAATTTGGCAGGGTGACCAAACAGACCTAGACGACTATATAGCAGGTCTGAATAACAATACCATGAATTTACAATTCACCTCGACTTCAAGTAAGTCTTCGATCAATTATTTAGATCTGGTGATATATATTGAAGAGGGTCTTCTTAAAACCAAATCGTTTTTTAAAAATGTAGACAGCAACAATTATATTTTGCGTTCAAGTTGCCATCATCACCAGTGGATGGATAATGTCCCCTATAGCCAATTTAGAAGAATGCGTAGGAATTGCACGGAAGAAACTGTATTTGAAGAACAGTGCAAAACTTTGGAGTCACGCTTTAAACAAAAGAACTATAAGAAAGAAATTTTAGACACTGCGTTCAATAAAGCGAAAAACCTGGATAGAAAAGATTTATTGGAACCTAAAAAAGAAATAACACCATTAGTAAAAAATAATGTATTTGACACAGCTTTTCTGACAACTTACAATAAAGATGCCAGCAATATTGGTAAAATTATTCGAAAACATTGGCATGTTTTAAAGAGTGACCCAATTTTAAATAGCACACTCCCAGAGAACCCAAAAATAATTTTCAAAAAAGCACAAAATCTGAAGAGTATTGTCGCTCCAAGTGCCCTAAAAAAGATAGAAACAACAAATAAAGGATGGCTTCAGAAGCTGGAGGGCTTCTTTGGTTGCACAATGTGCAAGGCATGTGAACATAAACAGACAGACAAAAAGAACTTTATGTGTAATGTAACCAAAGAACACTTTAAAATAAAGCAATATATGAATTGTTATAGTGACTATGTCATATACCTATTAGAATGCCCCTGTGGACTACAATACGTGGGAAAAACTAAAAGAGCCATCAGAACACGTATTGTAGAACACCTCAGCAATATTAGGAGAAGCATACTGTACTAACGCATAGTGTGTCCAAACATTTTGCTAAGTACCACAATTCCAATACTAAAGGACTAAAATTCACTGCCATTGAGCATGTGCGACAACACTGGAGGGGTCGCAGCAGAGCTGTAGATCTGAGCAGACGTGAGATGTATTGGATACACAAATTAAAAACATTAATGCCAAATGGGCTTAATGCAGAATTTGAGATTATCCCATTTCTTATCTAATGCACGGTCTGCTCAGGCCCCTTATCTCTGTATATCCTTTCTGCGACCTCTCCCACTGACATTAGCTATATGTCAGGTGCCTTTTATTATCAATATTGGGTCACTTATTAAATGAACAAAGGTTTTTTTATATATATTTTATGTATATTTATTTTTAATACTTTTGATACATATAAGTGTATATTTTAATTAATCTTAATATGTTACTAATATGTTACTAATTCACTCTTATATTCTTCTCCCCTCTCTCTCCCTCGTTTTTGCTCTGTGAGTACATAAGAACCAATTAGTTATGGCTCCCTATAAATATCTAGAATATTATCATGATTAGATCCCGTATTTTATTTACTTAGATATTTTATTTACTTAGATGTTGTTTTAAATGCCTATTTGTATTAACACTGCGCCGTTTTTGAACACTGAGTTATGTACCTACTTATTGGAGAACCAGTGTATCTTTTAAATTTTCAATTATATAATTGTTATATTAAATTGGTCAATTGCTTATTTGTTTAATTGTTTAGTATATATAAACCCACAACTCATTAGAGAATTATTCATTGCTCCTGAGGAAGTTGTCTAGTACGCCGAAACGCGTAGAGCCACTTTCATTGCTGCAGCTGCTCTTTCTACTGAAGGCTTTAGAGTTGCCGAGTTCCCCCACCGTATGCCTCCAAGACCGGATGCCGTCACCCCAACAGCGGATGTGACGTCAGACGCCATCTCCCACCCGGTCTGCTGTGAGTCTAAGGAGAAGATCCCCGGTGAGCTGCTCCACACTGAACCAGCACTCCATCTGCCTCAAGTAAAGCCTTATGTGAACTATGATTATGTACACAATGTGAGTACAATTCCTAAGCTTTGTTGTTTGTTTATATAAATTTTATGCACTATCGACACTATGATCTGCCTTTCTTTTGCATGTCTCTGATCCACTCACATCTACTGACGTCTGAGCTGAGGTGCTGATTTCTTATGCTGTAAACCTAGGCTGTTGTTCCTGAAGATCCTGACACCTTTCTACCTGCTGTGTAGATCAATGCTTTTTACCTTTTGACCTGCTGTAAGTAGGCATTGCTTCAGAGCCAAGACATACATGTTTTATCCAGATTGAAAAGAACTTATTACACTATTGTATGCATTTATTTTTTATTTTTCATGGTGTATCCCTGCTATCTTCGCTCCCTTCCCATCCCGGACAAGCTACTTAAAAAGTCTAAACATCATAGGTTCTCGTATTTGTATATATATCTCCTATATCGACATATAAACCCAAAAATTGGGTCCAGGTACCGCCCATTAGTAAAGAGAGAGTGATAAAGTGATAACGATAGTAGTCATATCTTTAAACATATACGTCTCCCTGCTCAGGGTCGGCATAAGCCAAGACTGGTGCTTCCATGAGGCTTTTCTTGAGGCCGGTGAATGCCTTTTCGCAGGCCGATGTCCACTTGTCTCCGAAGGGTGTAAGTGGAGATGCGGCCTTCTGCTGAGGTACCTCTGGGAAGATCTTCAGGAGATGGTTGAGGACCTTGGCTTTGCTGGAGTATCCTTCTACGAAGCGGCGGTAGTATCTGCAGAATCCCAGGAAGAACCGCAGTTCCATAACGTTGTCTGGTCTGGGCCAGTTCACCACGGCTTCGACCTTAGCGGGGTCGGTAGCCGCTCTGTCTCTGGGCGCTATATGACACTCATAGGTGACTGACGTGCAGCAGAACCCACATTTGTCCAAGTACAACTTCAGGCCTTCTGTACCCAGTCTGTCTAGTACCTTCAGAAGGCGCTCCTCGTGCTCTTCTAGAGTCTTACCGAAAACGATGATTTCGTCCAGGTAGACTAGGCATTCCCGGGGATACATGTCCCCGATGGTCTTCTCCACCAACCTATGGAATGTCGCCGAGGCACCGCAAATGCCTTGGGGCATTCGGGTGAACTGGTAGAACCGAGGAGACAGATTAACGCCGTCTTCCCCTGGTCTTCGGAACTCATAGGTACCTGGTATTACCCCGACCTCAGGTCCAGCACGCTGAACCACTGGCTTCCTGACAACGCGCTGAGGATCTCTTCTATCCGTGGCATAGTTTACTGATCTGGGACAGTACGACGGTTCAGGGTCCAGTAGTCAACAGACAGGTGGACTGACCCATTCTTCTTGCATTCCACCACGATTGGGGAGGCGTAGGGGCTACGGGATTCCATTACGAAGCCTGTCACGATAATTTACAGGGTTGTAATATACACATAATTACTGGGTTGAATTGAATACGACTGTGATATTATAAAGAGATTTTATTCCTTCAAATAAGGTGGACACACAATGTTGGACAAATAACAAACGGAATATTTACACTTACTTGGGATGTGGACCATGAAGTAGCCAGGATTCAGGCTAGCAATTCATTCAGCAATACAGGATACAAACGAAGAACCCTGTGTAGAGGGCTTACAGTCACTTAAATAGATTTTAGCCTCGACTCCTTAACATTGGGACCCAGGTATTGGAGAACAATTATCTGGACTCAATTAACTTTTGCCAGCTCACGTGGGAAGCAAGCTGGTACATGCCCCCCGGAGATGGCAATATAGGGTTTTAAAACCTCATGTTACACAAACCACATTTCAAAACCAGCAGTAATTGCAACAGCCCTGTAACCTCTGCATAGGAATACATGGCATTCTGCATGTCACTGCAAATGGTGGCCAAAAAGGCGGGAAGGGGAACAGAGGGCCATAAACATTCAAGCACTGTTAACCCCTTCCCTCTCAGCCTGATCCCAGTGTAGATGTTTGGTGCAATCACGTCACAGGGCGGGAACACATAAAACAAAGGGGAATACATTTTGTGCTGAAGCTGGGGACTGCAGAAATTCATGTATATGATTCCATTAACCCCTCGCATCCTGCACGAATGTAGGGGCTGCCAACTAGGGGTTGACCCCTTTATTACAAGCCTTTATTACAAGCCTATCATGACAATGCCCGCCGTCTCCATCTCCTTCAGGATGTCCCTCACGTCCTCCACATCTCTGGGAGCGATGCATCTGGAACGCTCCCGGAATGGCGTGGTGTCATTCAGCCGAATCGTCTGCTGGGCGTTCTTGCTGCAGCCGACATTCATCTCGCTGGTGGAGAACACCTCCCGGCGCTCCTCCAATTTTGCACTTAGCTGTTTCTTCCAGTCCGCGGGCGGGGCGATTCCCCAAAGTCGAACTGCAACCTGGCAGGATTTTCTTGCACGGTAGCGGCGTTCACATGAGCCAGTGATTATCGGAGTAACCGGTATATCCAACCCAGTCTTTGACCGACATCAAATTGTATAAGATGAGGCGAGATGTTCTGGATGGTCACCTTGATTCTCCCAGGAATTGAGGACTTCCACTCTTTTATCTCTGGTACCACCTTGTACTCTATCTTGGTGTCCTCTTCAGACGTGGTTTCTAGGGAGAAGTACCAGTCAGCCTTATCACGGCCCGGGTAGCTAGGTACAGTGGCTGTGTGTCTCACACCCCCTGGTGGAATCTTGGTCAACCCGTTCTCGAGTTTGAAGTGTTGGCCATATCCCTCTAGGGCAGAGATCTTATGGCATTCCTCCTTGAATATGGGGTGAATCATCGGCGACGATAGGGGTAATTCGCCCACCTCTTCCAGATAGGCCCGGATCAGGGCCTGCACCACATCAGCGTTGGTCCCCTGTATGATGGGGCAGCTTGGATGTTCCCGGGGCTCGGGACATATCAGAGCTTCCAACTCAATGGGGTGGGTCTTGTTGGTGTTCAGTTGGGGAATATTGAACTGCACGTAGATCACACCGTTGATGGTGTAGTCTTCATTACTAAGACCCCATTGTTTCATCTTCTCCGCCGACTGCATATGCAGATGTTTCAAATGCTGGTTGTAGAATTGGCCAGTAGATAATTGTCACTTGTGATCCAGTATCCAGCAATGCAGAAGAGTATATTCCTTCCACCAAGACTCGTATTATCGCCGCAGGCCCCACTTGACTGCAGGCATCTTTTCGGTGTTGATCGCCGGGTCTCCCTCCGATGGCATGGAGGGCAGTTCCGTTGTCTGCACTGTGAAGGCCGTGGACTTTTACTTCTTCATGTGATTCCTTGGGGACTTTGCAGGATGATCCCCTTTAGTCCGTTGGCACCGGCAGGTGATATTTATCAAGATTATTACTTGTGTGCCAGATCATCCACTTACATCAGAGGTGGGTCACCTTGGCTTCAGACAGTCCTTATAGAAGTGCCCATGTCGGTTACAGTTGTAGCAGCGGTTATCGCAGTCGGCATTGAAGCCAGGGTTAGAAACCAGTCTCCGGGACATCCTGGGTGCGGAGACAGAGGCCACTGAAGGAGGGGTATCCTCTGCATTTTATGCCTCTTTGTACTTCAGGGCCAACGTCCCTTTAGTCTCTTCTTTGTCGGGCTCCTTATGTTTCTTGTGATCGTGTAACCGGGCGTGTGCCTCGTGCACCTTCACTTGGTTCAATAGTCCTGTAAACGTGGGAGGACTCTCTTGCATGAGAGCACACCCGAGCATGTTGGCTATAGAATGGTTTGGGCTCGATCCTCTCAGGAATTGTTAACGGCGGAATTCATCCACTTCAGAGGCAGTATTAGATGGTGACCATAGTACTAATTGTATATGGTGAACAAACGCAGACAGCTCCTCTTTTTCCTTCTGGCGGAGGACATAATACTTAGCCCAGAGCTCACTCTCATCATCCTCCAGACCATAGGCCTCCGTTATGAAATCCACTAGCATCCGAGCCGTTACACCCTCATTCTGCTCCCGATGCATGGTCACCATCGTAGAGGCTGGGGGTTTTAGGCATTCCATGATCTGCTGTCTCTTCACTGCTTCGGTGCATGACCATTCCAATACCCCGAGAGTATGTTCCTTCCAGGCAGCAATCCCTTCTCCTACGGGAGTGGGTCAGTGGTGGGATTCTGCCGGTTCGCACCGATTCGGGAGAACCTTTACCTAAAATTTTCTTAGTTCCTAGAACCGGTGCGACCAGCCCTACCTTCCCCCACAGAACTCTGCACTGTGTCCTGCTGCTGCTGATAAGCTGTGCAGGACCCCATGTGGAGAAGCTATCAGCTGTAGCTCTGCCTCTAACACTTCCTGCATCTTCACGGCGCCAGGTCAGGGGAGGGGGGTGTCAAGGGGCTGGGTATGGAAGCCCAGAGCATGCACAAGCTGTGGAACCCTGGCGTCACTCCAGCAAGCCTTGAAGAAGGAGAAAACCTGCCTGCTGCTGCTCCATTGTGTTTCTGACTACAAGGTAAATGAAGCACCCCCCCTGGTCTCTCTGCCCCCCCGGTCTCTCTTTGCCCCCCCCTGGACTCTCTCTGCCCCTCCTGGTCTCTCTCTGCCCCCCCTGGTCTCTCTCTGCCCCCCCTGGTCTCTCTCTGCCCCCCCTCTCTGCCTCTCCTGGTCTCTCTCTCTGCCCCCCCCTGGTCTCTCTCTCTGCCCCCCCCTGGTCTCTCTCTGCCCCCCCTCTCTGCCCCTCCTGATCTCTGCCCACCTGGTCTCTCTCTGCCCCTCCTGGTCTCTGCCCCACCTGGTCTCTCTCTGCCCCTCCTGGTCTCTCTCTGCCCCTCCTGGTCTCTCTCTGCCCCTCCTGGTCTCTCTCTGCCCCCCTGGTCTCTCTCTGCTCTGGACAAAAGAAACAGTATAATGACAATCGTAGCGATATGGAAATATTTTAACAAAGGCAAATAAATAATTTATTTCAATCAAATATTGTTGGTTTTCATTTTTCACTATAAAAGGGCGGTATGGTCTCCCTCTCTCTTCCCCCTGTCTCTCTCCCCCCCCCTCCGTCTCACCCCCCCCCCCCTCCGTCTCTCTCACCCCCTCTGCCTCTCTCCGGCTGCTGGCTTGGCTGCGGTTAGGGCTCCCTGGGGGAGGGAGAGATGTGAGTACCTGACATTCTTCCACTCTAGGGATGACACTAGGGGTCTCTATCCGGTGGGCTAGTTTGGGATATATGAGGTGGAGCATCGGGGAGCTGTAGAAGCTGTGGGGCATTGTCCTGTGGTATATCACAACAGCAGTCGACCAGGAGCGTACTGCCCTGGAGGTCTGAATTCCATTTTACAGCTACAATACGGAATTTTGTAAACCCTGGCATCTGCCTCAGTGTGTCGCGCAGATCAGGCAAGGGCAGGCATACTGGAACCTGTACTGTATAATGACGAGCACGTGACTCATTGCGTCATAGCGCCCACTGGTGGACGCTGTGGCAGGACGGTAGGGACATGTTCCTTTCTGGATCTGACTTTAATTTAGATTGGGCACCCCAGGTCTGAATCTCAACCGCGCCTCCAAATATTGCCCTCTTTTCCCATATATAAGGGAAACTACCCGTGCTGCCGTACCTGCATGACTTACAAGAGTGAAATCCGAGTGGGTTTCACAAAAAGAATCCCTCTCAATATGCACTCTACATGTGATAATCTATATTGCAGAAATATCTGCAGAGTCAAATGCTCAGAACATATCAGATCAGACTGTTTTTTCTGGGCAATTTTGTTTTGGTGCTGAATTGTTTCTGTGGACTTTGAACAGAAAGGGCAAAGCCCGCTCAGGACTTATATTGCTTTACTTTATATATTGGCTGAAGAAAAGCTCTTGTTATTTTTTGTGTGCCATATTTTGAGGCTCAATAAAAAGCCTTATCAAGAAAACCCGCATGTGGTTGCATGTACCCTGCATCATATGGTGTCAGAAGCGCCGGGATTTTGAGAGGCCCCTGCAGTTGAAGGGCCACACACACACACACACACACACAAAATGGAAGAACTTTTAAAAGCGTTTCTGTGCGAGCAGGCCAAACAACAGGGACTGGTAATGCAGGAGCAGGCCCAACTACAGGCAGAGAGAGATGAAAGACTATCCCAACACCAGGCAGCACAGGATGAGCGGATGACCAGGTTGTTGACCCAACTCCAGGGGTCTGCCAGTCCAGAACTTGCGAACAAACCCCCGGTCCTCCTAAGGATAATGGCTCCGAACGAGGATCCAGAGGCTTTTCTACTGACGTTTGAAAGGGTTGCTGAAGCCCAGGGCTGGTCTTCAGATCGCTCGGCAACCGCTTTGGCCCCGCTCCTCATAGGAGAAGCTCAGGCTTCCTATCAGGGCCTTCCAGTGGACCAGGCAATGGACTACAAACAGGTAAAAGCCGCCATACTGGATCGCTTAGGTCTGACCACAGAGACCTACAGGCAGAGGTTCCGGAAACTGAAGTATACCGCTAAGATGAGACCCCGGGTCCTCGCTCAGCGGTTATTGGACTTGTGTACTCGCTGGATACAACCTGAGGAGTGCACTAAGGAGGCAATTCTTGTGCAAGTTGTTTTGGAACAATTCCTACAGGTAATACCCCCTTCCTCACGCTCTTGGGTAAAACGCCATGCTGCTGAAACCCTAGCTTTGGCGGTTCGAATAGTTGAGAACTTCCTTGGGGCCGAGGAACAGACGAGTGTCCGGGACCTGACGGATCCACTAGTCCACTAGTTATGGTCCCTAAACCCGGTGGGAAGGTAAGATTTTGTATGGACCTCCGAAAGGTCAATGCGGTATCCAAGTTTGACGCATATCCGATGCCAAGGGTGGACGAGTTAATTGACGCATTTGGTAACATGGAATATATATCCACGCTGGACTTAATAAAAGGATACTGGCAAATACCTTTACAGGAAAAGTCCAAGTACAAACAGCCTTTGCCACTCCCATGGGTTTATACCAGTTTGCAACAATGCCATTTGGACTGCATGGAGCCTGTAACAGGGGACTTATCCCTGTTCAGTAATGTACCTCTAATCCAGCAGTGTGGTGGTTAACTGCTGGTAGTCAATTAATAAACACCACCTGCCTGATTAGATGGCTTAGAAAAGTATGTCTTTTGAGACAGGAAGGAGGACTCCTTAGCTCTGACTGAGAGCTGAACTTGGGAGGAGACAGAGCAGTGTTTTTGAGTCTCACAGGAGAGACTGACTAAAAGAACACCCATCTCTGGAGCTGACCGGTCTTGAGCTCTGCCCAGCATAGCTGATTGCAAGACCCCAAATAAGACTTCTAAACCTGGATGCTGATTTTCTGTGCACGCACGGGTGCGGTTCCAGGAGAGCAGAGAAGCTTACTCTACAGCTGATAAACATATAAGACTTTCATTATTAAGAGACTGCTTATATCTACTTATTTTCATGCTATATGTTTTGGGGCTGAGAGAAATGCTTGACTAGGGAGATGTGAATTAAGTGCATGGGATTTCACTAGAAATACTCCCAAGTGGATAGAAGCATTGCCCCCCCCCCCCCTGTGTTTGGATAATTTCCTGATGAAAAGGAACAGGCACAATAAAGCCTATTATAATTTCACATTATAAAGCCTCCTAATTGTGTACCTCTGTGAACGTCCGTCTACATCAGGGCTGCACAACACGCGGCCCGCGGGCCGCATGCGGCCCGCCTGGCCTCTCTGTGTGGCCCTCGATGAGATTTAAAAAAAAAAAAAAAAACTTTGAAAAATTTTTTTTTTTGAAAAAAAAAAAACACTTTGAAAAAAAAAAAACTTTGAAAAAAAAATGGCGCCAATTCCCTGCGGTCCCGGCGCGCATGCGCTAGGCCCGCTCCGTCCCCCCCCCCCTTCCCTGCTCCCAACGCGGGGCGGAAGGGGAAGCAACATGCAGCTCCTCTGCGGGCCCGCTCCCCCCCCCTGCTCCCAACGTGGGCCGGAGGGGGAAGCAACACACAGCTCCTCTGCGGGCCCGCTCCCCTCCCCCTTCCCTGCTCCCAACGCGGGGCGGAAGGGGAAGCAACATGCAGCTCCTCTGCGGGCCCGCTCCCCCCCCTGCTCCCAACGTGGGCTGGAGGGGGAAGTAATAATTAAATAATTCAGCTCCTCCAGCGGCCTGCTTCTCACCGCTTCCCTCCGCGGCCAGCTTCTCGCGTCCCCCACGAGCTCACCTCCCCTGCCCTCCTCCCCCCCCTTCCCCCAACCCGCGCCCCCAAGCCCACCTCCCGTCCCAGGCAGCTGCCGCAGGGATATCGGGGGCAGGAGGAGCAAGCGTCCGGCGGCAACCTGCACCCACCCGGGTCAAGGTAAGTCACTGTTAGTCACTGTCACCCAAGTCACTGTCACCCACCCACCCACTGTCACCCACCCACCCAGTCACTGTCACCCAGTCACTGTCACGTCACTGTCACCCACCCACCCAGTCACTGTCACCCACCCACCCAGTCACTGTCACCCACCCAGTCACTGTCACCCACCCAGTCACTGTCACCCTGTCACCCAGTCACTGTCACCCACCCACCCAGTCACTGTCACCCACCCACCCACTGTCAGTGTCACTGTCACCCACCCACCCAGTCACTGTCCCACCCTGTCACTGTGTCCCACCCTGTCACTCTTCCCACCCAGTCACTGTGTCCCACCCCGTCACTGTCACCCACCCAGTCACTGTCACCCACCTATCCACCCAGTCACTGTCACCCACCCAGTCACTGTCACCCACCCAGTCACTGTCACCCAGTCACTGTCACCCACCCAAGGGGGAGAGTGATGTGAGGTGCAAGGGGGGGAGAGTGATGTGAGGTGCAAGGGGGGGAGAGGGATGTGAGGTGCAAGGGGGGGAGAGGGATGTGAGGTGCAAGGGGGGGAGAGGGATGTGAGGTGCAAGGGGGGGGAGAGGGATGTGAGGTGCAAGGGGGGAGAGGGATGTGAGGTTCAGGGGGGGAGAGGGATGTGAGGTTCAAGGGGGGAGAGGGATGTGAGGTGCAAGGGGGAGAGGGATGTGAGGTGCAAGGGGGCAGAGGGATGTGAGCTGCAGGGGGGAGGGATGTGAGCTGCAGGGGGGAGGGATGTGAGCTGCAGGGGGTGGTGGGATGTGTGTGGGGTGTAGGGGGGTATTGTGTGTTTGATGTGGAGGGGGGTATTGTGTGTTTGATGTGGAGGGGTGTATTGTGTGTGGGTGAGGGGGAGAGATGGGGGTATGAGAGATAGATGGGGAGTATCGCAATGGTTGATAGTGTTGGGTTCTGGGGGAGATATGAGGATGATGATGGGTGCTGGAGGAGAGATGATGATGATGATGATGATTTTACCCGTGCAGCCCAATTTATTTTTCCTTGGAGCAGTTCGGCCCTTCGCACTTTACGAGTTGTGCAGGCCTGGTCTACATATAGTGTCCGAGGTGGGACAAGAGGTGTCTTTGTAGTTAAAAAGGATCGGAGAGTTTTATGTGAAATTTTTTTGTTATGCTTTTTGCCTACAAACAAGTTTGAGAAAAAAAAAAACAACATGCAGCAGAGATCAGAGTTAAAGGGACACACCACTGAAACTTACACTGCATTGAAACTTACAAAACCACAGATGGACTCTCTGCCCCAATCCCAAGAGGAGAGAGACTGCTGAAGCAGCTAAAACTTTATTTGCCTATCACAAAGTGTAATATGGTCATTGAAATAGGGGTTTTGCCTTCCAGCCATAGTCAGGGTTCAAGAAGTGAGTCAGCCCTTAAAAGGGATAGGTGTTTGTTGTTTTCAAAAGTTTCGCTGAAGCCGTGAATACAGATGGTAACCCACGAGTGGTACTGATTTTGCAAAAAAAGGTTGCCACACCGCATAGGGCTACCAGCTGTGAATGGAGTATATGCAGAAAAGTGTGAAAATTGATACAAGACTGTGCTGAAGCAGGGGAATTTTTAGCAAACATATGCTGAGTGTAAAATTGCCCTATAAAGGTAAAGGTTTTTCAAAGCCAATTGCTGAGTGTTGAGTCCACTGCAAAGAATGTTTTTTTTTCTGCAAGTAAAAAAGTATGCCTATTATCTTGGGAGCAAAACAGACACCCAAAGGGTGAAGTGTGAATGCCATAATACCCAAAGATGAGACTGAAAATTACTGAACTCAGGCAGAAAACCAAATTCTGTTGCTGAAGCGGAGGAATGGCACCTAGCAAATAAATGGTGTATAGCAAATAGACTTTTTTTTACCTAGCAACTGCACATCTTGTATACCTGATAAAAGAAAATGCATGCACAATACTGCTGATATTGAAAAAAAAAAAAAAATTACCCAAGAAAGAAAAGTCTACAGAGATGCCTGTGAGAGCTACGACCTCTACAAGCAAAATATGCCCACCTGTAGGACTACCACAATTGGGGGTTCTAGCAAATACAGTGGCAACAGCTGCAATAGCGCCTCCTGAGGTCAGGAAGAAAATTACACCTGATAGCCTAAAAATGGAGGACAAGATGCAGCGTTCCTGTAGTGAACCCTACCCCACGGAAGAGTGGCCCTTCCAGTCCAATAAAGAGGAAGACATCTCTTACGGGGAACCCGAAACGAGTCACACCCACAAAACACCCCAAGAATGGTGGGGGTGCCTGAACTCGGCACGAACAGAAAAGACCGCTCCCTTTGATGACGAATATGATCAGCAGGAGACAGAGCGGGAGCAGCAGATCACCCAATATTTCTGTCAGCTAAAGCAACTGCAAGAAAAGCCTGGCGTATATAATGAAGTTGCTAAAATTTCAAATGAAGATGGAGACCCCAATATCCCTGAAGGGACGGTGTCATCCAAATCAAAAAGGCGGAAAAAGAAAAGCGGTTCTTCACTTACCGTGGAAGTAACAGACACGTCCGCAGATCCTGTGGAGAAAAAGGGGGACCGAGTTGCCCTGCAGCCTAGAGAAAATGGAGAATTCGTCCCACGGTTAACCGAGTATCCAGAGGGCCCAAGGCAGAAGTCGTGTACCCCAAAGAAGTGTCTGTCCGGTGCCAACAGTGAGGAACCCTCAACCAGTCATCCCAGGGAAGCGGAGCTGGAACCAGTGAGTGACGATCCCTTGACCAGCCCTGAAGACGCCCTGAAAATTGCCAGGCGTGACTGTGATCTACTTCGAGAACAATTGAAACTCGAGAGAGCAGATAATGCTGAGTTACAGATGGCGGTGCTCACAATGTACTCTAAATCTGGAACAGAATTGGACGATCTCAAGACTGAGCTAGATACTGCAAATGCTACTATTTCTGCCATGGATGAAAAGCAGAGCCAATCTGATAAAATGGTGGCTATGCTAAAGCGGAAGTATGAGGAGGCACTGAGGCAGATGACAGTCTTCCAGCAAGAGGTTCACACTCTTCGTATAGAGCTGAATGCCTCACAACAGGAGGTCAACAGTGTCCGGATAGAAGTGGATGTATCTCAGAAAGAGGTTCATACACTCCTCAGAGCACTGGATGCCTCACATCATGAGACCAACAGCTGCCGCACAGACCTGGAAGTTTCCAGAAAGGAACTACACAGGCTCACTGTGGAGCTGGACATTGCTAGAGAAACTATTGGTAATCTTGATACAGATCTCAAAGTCTCTCAGAAGGAGCTTCAGACCCTCAACCTAGAGAAGGAAGTCTCACGCCAGGAGACTGTCATTCTCAAAGCAGATGTGCGTAAATAGAAGGAGGACTGCAAAGAGGCCCTGAAGAATACAGAGACTGAAAAAGGAGAAAATTCAAGATTCAAAAGAGAAAACTTAGAACTGAAAGAAGAGAATTTTCGGTTGACAGAAGAAATCAAGGAAAAGTTTGACGCAGAGCACCGACTGCAGAACCAACTGCAAGGTTTGCGTACACTCCTCCAGTATGCTGAGGAGAAGCAGCAAACGCTACAGGAAGAAAAACTGCAGGCTGCTAAAGAGGTACAAGCGCTGCAGGAACGTCTGAATACCCAGTACGTCCCCACAGAGCAGTATGAGGCCACGCTGCATGTCTTCAGAGCATCATTGGAAGCGGAGCTTCGATACCAGGTGACTCTGTATGAGAGGGAGCGTGAGAAGGCTCAGAAACCTGAGCAAGAGCTGGAGAGACAGAGAGACTGTTCCATTACCTTGAGTCAGTACACCAAGGAGAAAACAGACGCAGCGGCAACCTTGATGACAAAAATTACAGAGCTCCAGAATATGAAGGAGACTCTGATACAGACTCTGCAGACCAGTAACTTACAGATTCCTCCAATACGGAAAAAGGTATTGGCTCTGCCCAAGCACCAGTATCCCACAGTAACTAATGCCCATGAGGTCAAGGCTACAGTGAGAGTTGGGGACGCAACACAACTTCAAAACAAAATTACGAAGTTTGCGCTACCTAAGGAAGCACTAGCCCAACCTACAGCTGCCCAACAGGCAACAAACAGAGGTAGGAGTGCAGAATCAAAGCCAGAAGAATCCTTAGCTGAGGAAGCTGAAAAAATAGGACGGTCTCTGGAAAAGGAGGTGGAGGTTCAACTCAGTCCCAAAGAAGCTGAACTGACGACTCTGTGGTGTGGGGAAACTGCAGAAAGACCGCTTCAAGAGCAGAAAACTCTAAGGGCTAGTTCTAACTGCCCTACAACTGTTGCCATACACTTTGTCTACAAAAAGAGGAGTGCCCGACGCAACAGAAATCTCATGACCATGCACGCAAAAAAAAGAATATACGTGGGAAAAGTCCTCCTCGAGCGACTGAGGAGTGCTGATCTCAAGCACCTTCGAGAGGAGACAAAAATAAACTGGAGAAAGGGCTCCAATCCCAGCGGGACAGAGGGTTCTCTTCCTCCATCCACTCTCATTCAAGTCACAGAAAGATCTCGAATGAGAGTGGAAGGATGGGCTTTGGCCGTGGTAAGCCCGAGCTTCCCACAAACGGGAGGTATGTAACAGGGGACTTATCCCTGTTCAGTAATGTACCTCTAATCCAGCAGTGTGGTGGTTAACTGCTGGTAGTCGATTAATAAACACCACCTGCCTGATGGCTTAGAAAAGTATGTCTTTTGAGACAGGAAGGAGGACTCCTTAGCTCTGACTGAGAGCTGAACTTGGGAGGAGACAGAGCAGTATTTTTGAGTCTCACAGGAGAGACTAACTAAAAGAACACCCATACCTGGAGCTGACCGGTCTTGAGCTCTGCCCAGCATAGCTGATTGCAAGACCCCAAATAAGACTTCTAAACCTGGATGCTGATTTTCTGTGCACGCACGGGTGCGGTTCCAGGAGAGCAGAGAAGCTTACTCTTCAGCTGATAAACAGATAAGACTTTCATTATTAAGAGACTGCTTATATCTGCTTATTTTCATGCTATATGTTTTGGGGCTGAGAGAAATGCTTGACTAGGGAGATGTGAATTAAGTACATGGGATTTCACTAGAAATACTCCCAAGTGGATAGAAGCATTGTTCCCCCCCCCCCCTGTGTTTGGATAATTTCCTGATGAAAAGGAACAGGCACAATAAAGCCTATTATAATTTCACATTATAAAGCCTCCTAATTGTGTACCTCTGTGAACGTCCGTCTACAGAGCCCCAGCCACATTTCAGAGACTCATGGATAAAGTGCTGAGACCTCATAGGGCTTATGCCGCAGCCTACCTAGATGACATTGTCATTTATAGTAAACACTGGCGGGCCCATCTAAATATGCTGAAAGTGGTCCTCAAATCTCTGCGAGGCAGGGCTCACCGCCAACCCTAAGAAATGTGCCTTAGGTAAGGTGGAAACCAAATACTTAGGTTATGCAGTGGGAGGTGGAAAAGTAAGGCCACTAGCCGACAAGGTAGCTGCCCTGAAAGAAGTTCCCGACCCCCCAAACAAAAACGCAGCTACGCTCTCTGCTGGGTTTAGCAGGGTACTATCGGCGGTTCATCCCCAACTACTCAGAAGTTGCAGCCCCACTAACAGACCTCACAAAAAAGTGTGCCCCTACACAAGTGGTATGGTCAAGGGAGTGCCAGAGAGCCCTTGAAGCGGTAAAAAGGTGTCTATCAGAGGGTCCCGTCCTTAGAAGCCCAGACTTCGATAAGCCTTTTATCGTGCAAACTGATGCCTCAGAGATAGGGCTAGGGGCAGTGTTGTCACAACAGTTTGAGGGAGTGGAACATCCGATCCTTTTTCTGAGTAGGAAATTGTTCCCAAGGGAAAAAAACTACTCAGTAATTTAGAAGGAGTGCCTCGCAGTAAAGTGGGCAATCGAAGCCTTGAGGCATTACCTGGCGGGAGTCAATTTCATGTTGGTAACAGACCATGCTCCATTGAAGTGTATCCTGGAACCAGGGTCACGAATGATGTATGAATAATTCCAGTTACAGTAGCTTAACTCATGCCTTCCCTCTTCCAAAACACAACAAGTCCTTTTGTCTTTCTTAGTTTTATTGAGGGAAAATCACAGGAAGAAAGGTACTTGCAGATGTAGTGTGGGTAGAGAGTGCTTCTCTCTCTGAAGTGCAGTGTATCAAGATAAGGCAGTGTAAAAACAGAAAGGCCTTGCTGGGGCAAATAGCAAAACATACAGGACATACAGGGTATACAAGCTCATATTGAACCCCCCAAAAACTTAGAACTATGCAACTAATTTTGACAGCTTTATTATAAATCATTCTGCTTGGTAATGCACAGGTTATTAAGAATTTATATTAGTGTTAGGGACCCTTGAGATGTGGTCTGCCTTGTAGTGGCTCAGGGGCTTTCAACAATTTGGCCAAAATGTTAAACTAAAAGACCATTTTATTTAATAGATATCTATACATATATATTTAGGCACTGTACCGTGTATAAGTTTCACTGGATGTGTACTGAGCTCTGTCTGTCTTTTATGTTCTGTCTCTGATTTTAAATATATATTGCCATGCACAGTAGCACTCCTCTGTGACACTTATATGCTTATATATATGTTGTGGTTATTTTGGGGGTTCAATATGAGCTTGTAGGTGTCCTGTATGTTTTACAATTCCTGTTCAGCTAGTCTTAGCTGATTGGAGGGTGGCAACCTCCTACCTAATTGAAGCTCACCCCTTCCCACATTTAAATGGTTAAAAGCTCACTCCTTAGCATCTCCCACTCTCAGGGGAACTTGCTTGCTTGCAGTATGATTGTGACAAATCTAATACAGAGTGCTTTTCCTGGTAATGTACAGGTTAATAAAAGCTTCAATCAGACTTAGAACTATGCAACTAATTTTGACAGATGTATGATAAATCATTCTTCCTGGTAATGCACAGGTTATTAAGAATTTATATTAGTGTTAGGGACCCTTGAGATAGGTCTACCTTGTAGTGGCTCAGGGGCTTACAACAATTTGGCCAAAATGTTAAACTAAAAGACCATTTTATTTAATAGATATCTATACATATATATTCAGGCACTGTATTGTGTATGAGTTTCACTGGATGTGCACTGAGCTCTGTCTGCGTTTTATGTTCTGTCTCTGGTTTTAAAAAGGGCAAATAGCAGGCATGTACTCACTCAGAGTCCAGGGTGAAAAAGAAAGTGAGGGGCAAGGGTCACACTAGAAGTGAAGTGAGACTATACTAACTGTCAGCAAGGACAGGGGGTAGGAATAGCCCACTCAGCTAGGAGAATAGGAGATTTCAGGCAACCAACACTGACTAGGGCTGTGTAAACAACATGCAACAATAATGTTGCCTTTTTACATGCAGCTTGCTGCTGGGACAGGGAAAATAGCAGGCAGCTAAACTAGGCAGACATGAATCCTATGAGCTGCAAAGGGAGACAGAGAAATGTAAAATCCTGTTCCACGACACTCCCCATCTGGTTTCTGGAGATACCACTATATAATAAAATATGTGGAACATATGTGCAATACATAATGACAATACATAACATCGTATTCACAAAACAATGCGAAAGTCCATGTCCACACAACAATGTGATACCGGCCGGTATCACTGGCTTCAAAGTCCTGTGGCCACGGTTCTTCGGCAAAGGATGCCAAGCGGATGCACCGGTCATGGTTAGCTGGGTGCACCACAATGTCTTTTGCAAAAGTCTCTGGTCCTGTTTCTTTTCAAACTTATGGAAGAGCAGTCCTTTTGTCTCTGTAGTTTGACCTACAGAGTGCATCCCCTTGTAGGTATGCCAGTCGTGGTAGCCTGTCACTCTATCACCTGGCGTTTGGCAGAACGTGATGGCCTTTGGCTCCTTGCGGAAGCGGATCAACACTCCTGGAAGACTGGTTGTCAAGTCTGGCCAGTGAAGAGGGCATCGTTCAGGGAGACCCCCTGGTACTGAGCGCTGGAGCTGAACACTACCGGGATTTGATCGGGTTCCTGAGGGTGGTAGACCCCAGATGATTGGAGGTACCAGCATTCTTCACATTCCTTCAGTGGAGGTGCTGGCTTTGCGTGGCCGCTAAGGATTGTCTTCTGGATGAAGGCCACAAAGTTATTTTTGGTCTCCGGTTTCCTTTGTAGGTCGCAGCGGAGAGAAGAGCCTAGAGATGGCATGTTCTTTGTTGTTTGGGAGGCGTCTTGGTGAATGGAATGGTAGCGGAGTCACCTAACTGCCCGATCTGTCCTTGAAGAGCTCCTTATCCATTAACTTCTGGAATTCTCCATCTTCCATCGATGGTACTTGTTTGTTACCGCCCCTTGTTGTCTGGAACGCTGTACACCCTAGGTCATCGGAACGTTTCTCTTGCACAAGAACGTCTCCATGTATTTTGAAGATACTCCTTTGTGTCTCTTTGTTAACTGCCATCAGGAGGTTGTTTTCTCCCTGGACATGACGAAGAACAGTCTCTTTTGTCCTTGTAAATCCCTCTGCGACTGTCTCTTTTTTGACGTGTGAGAGGATAGTCTTTTTGCCACTGTGGCTTCACCTGCAGGGAGCAATCTTTTGCGGCTATGCCATCCGTGGTGGCTGGCTGCTTTGCCACTCTGTATTCTGTGGAGAGGAATGGCTGTACACTACCGACACACTTAATCCGAGCAGGGCTAGTTCCGCAAGCCGGGGTATGCCCCGGCTTGCTAGCCCCACTCCCTCGGCGTGCCGCGCGTCACCGATGCGCTGTCACGCGTCATCGGGTGCCAGCGCCCCCTGCACGCGCGTCCAGGGCTCCCCGAGGGAGCCCTGGTGTCCCGCGATGTGGGGGACGGCGGCAGGGGGTTCCGGGGGACCCGGCGGACCCGGCAGCGGAAGGGAGAGCGCCCCGATCGGAGGGCGCTCTTCCGCTGCTTCGGCGCGCGCCCGGCACCCTCCGGCGCGCGCCAGGTTACTGCTGCGGCCGAGAACGGGCAAATGCTCGAATAAACTCGGCCGCAGCAGTACGTCTTAGCTGTGCCATTGCTCACAGGAGGACCATCCGATTGTTTGTTTTCTTTTGGGAGATCCCTTTGTCGGTCACCATCAGGAGGTTTCTTTCTTCCTTCGGTGGAATCGCCTTGTCATCCTTAGTTGTCTGGAATACTAAGCATCCTAGGCCATTGTCACATCCCTCTGATGCGAAGATGTTTTTGTTGGTCTCGGGAGTATGACCTTGTCTCTTCACTTCACTTGGCCTTCCTGTCACTTGGAGATGGCCAAGACACGGTTCGGAGAGAGATGTGTGTCCGCATTCTGTTATCACAGTTCTGCGGGCGTTGACATTGTCTGGTTCGTGTCCATTATCAGTGCACATGTTGCCCACTATCACCCATCCTAGGTCAAGTCTTTTGGGCGAATAGTGCGTTGTGGGGTCCGTTACGCTGTTTACGGACTTTGTGTACCCTCAAGATGTCCCTACCGAGCTGCAGCAAGATCTTGGCACCTTGTTCTACCGGCGGGATGTAGTTGGCTATTCCTCTGAGGTGCGGGTGATGACATGTCACGTCTGGTGTGGGAATCTCATCCCTGTTTGCAGCCATGTAGTTGCACTCGATGAGGGTGGGGAGAGCTTTCTTCACTCTGTTATCCACTGAACGTATGACATAGCCACTTGCTTTTCTCCCTTGACCCTGCACAGGTTCTGAGGGTGTAGGGTGAGGCATTGTCTTGTAGGTAGTTGCTGGGAGGGTCCTTGCGGTCGCCTCTTCCTTGGTGTGGACGCGTGATGACTGCTGGTCGTGTGAGGGGCTGTGTTTTCCCTTGTGGGTGTTCCTGGATTGCGAGCCTGTTGTAGTGCATCCGTGTGCGCACTGGCGTGTGGGTCACTGTTGCGGCTGTGGCTATCCCAGGTAGCGTGTACCCTTAAAGGAACGGCGTCTTCTCCACGTGAACCTAGCAAGTCTTTGGTGTTTGTGAAGTCACTCTCTTAGTGTTGAGATGGTGCGCTAGTGTTTACACTGAAGAGGCTCCTTACATAGTCTTCAGTGCGTTGGGCTGGATCCCCTGAGGCTATCCGTCTGTATGGTTGCTCCCCGCCATCCTGTTGCACGGCTGCTTCTAAGACTTCGGCTTGGGCTATGGCAGCAGCAGCTTCCCTTTCTTGATTTAGGGCCTCTACGTTAACGTCCACCTCTGTCTTTTTCCGTGCAGCGGTGGCAGTGGCGGTGGCGGCAGCAGTGGCTGCCTGCTCCTCCTCTTCTATGCGGGCCCTTTCTAGTTTCATGGCTGCCTCTTTCTGAGCGTACGCTGCCCTGGCACGTGCGGCCTCTGCGGTGGCTCGCGCCTTGGTAGCGTTTGCGCTAGACACGTGAGACTGCACTGATCTTGTTGACCTTGACAAGTGTCTGGATGTGCTGGAGCGCTGCGATGCGGTCTCCAGGAGGAGCTCTTTTCTCGTTTTGGGCATCCGTGATGGCGGTTCGCTCGCGGCTGTCACGTGTCAAGTCAATATTATGCTGTAAGTCCCTTTCTTGCAGGCTTTCGCCGGAGTTAGCCCTGGCCAAGTAAGTGACGTATGCCTCTGACAGCTCTTAGTAGCATGAGTGATCTATCTTTAATTGAGTTATTGCCTGCTCGAGCTGTTGTACAGAATTGCCAGCGCCGACGACATTGCGTATAAGTGTGGTAGTTTCCCAGGCCTTCTCTAATTTAGCGCGGTGCGCTTCAATGTCAGTCTCATATTTTTCGCTGGCCTTTTGTGTCAGTGTGACTATCCGTTTAGGCCTTGCGTCTGCCTGCGCCTGTTGCTGTTGTGCAGCGGTCTCTGTGTCTGAGTGGTCACTCTCCTGCGTGATGTCTGGTGAGGATCTGAGTTCTGCCATGCTGCAGGTGTGTGTAGGCCTTTAGCCAGTGCGTGTGGCGTGCGGTCTTTTACCTGTGTCAGCGATGGATGACTGTCTCGGAGAGTGCCGGTAGGTGTCCTGCAGCGGTAAGCGTAGGGGTAGCTGTACTCACAGGTGTCCGGTGACTCTGACCCGTGTCCTGCCGGGTGTCCGGTGGCGTGGCGCTGCCCGTGGGGACGTGCGCAGGGTTAGGTGAGATGGTAGCTCCTCACTGAGAAACGGCGCAGAGGGTGGACTCAAAAACAGAGAAGGCAATCAAAGTTCTGTGTGCTATGAACTGTCTGTCTGCAATGCTGCTGCCTTGTGTGCAAAGTTGTTTTACTTTTCTGTGTTTGCTGTTTAAAACTGCTGCTTGTTTTCCAAAAAGCTGCTGCTTTGTAAAGCTGTGCAATGTAACACTTTCCTAAGCATGAAGCTGTCGCTTGTTTCTGTGTAGAGGCTGCTCGGAACAGCAGTGTGGGGCATAAGCTTGTGCTGTGCTTGTTTGTAAGGCTGCTGCTTGTCTGTCTGCAGAGACTGCTCTGTGTCTAGCATAAGACTGAGTAGCAGCTCCTGTGTGTGTGTAAATCTGCTTGCTCGTCTTTGCATAAAGCCGTAGTAGTTTGCTGTATAGAGGCTGATGGCTCTGTGTAGCAATGTGGAGCAGTATGCTTGTACTGTGGTGGTGAGAGACTGCTGTTTATTTGCTGTGTAGAGGTCGATGACCCTTTGTAGCAGTTTAAGCAGTTTGCTAGTCCAGTACCTGTTTCCAGAAGCTGTGTCACTGCAGCTACTGTGCTGATTTCCCCAACACACGGTCTCTGTTTTTACTTTCCTGGAACCAGGGTCACGAATGATGTATGAATAATTCCAGTTAGCTTAACTCATGCCTTCCCTCTTCCAAAGCACAACAAGTCCTTTTGTCTTTCTTAGTTTTATTGAGGGAAAATCACAGCAGGAAAGGTACTTGCAGATGTAGTGTGGGTAGAGAGTGCTTCTCTCTCTGAAGTGCAGTGTATCAAGATAAGGCAGTATAAAAACAGAAAGGCCTTGCTGGGGTAAATAGCAGGCAGGTACTCACTCAGTGTCCAGGGTGAAAAGGAAGTGAGGGGCAAGGGTCACACTAGAAGTGAAGTGAGACTATACTAACTGTCAGCAAGGACAGGGGGGTAGGAATAGCCCACTCAGCTAGGAGAATAGGAGATTTCAGGCAACCAACACTGACTAGGGCTGTGTAAACAACATGCAACAATAATGTTGCCTTTTTACATGCACCTAGCTGCTGGAACAGGGAAAATAGCAGGCAGCTGAACTAGGCAGACATGAATCCTATGAGCTGCAAAGGGAGACAGAGAAATGTAAAATCCTGTTCCACGACAAAGTGGTTAAATAGTATGAAATACTCTAATGCTAGGTTGACCAGGTGGTATATGGCCCTCCAACCCTTCTCGTTTGCGATTCAGCACAGACCTGGAAAAGAAAATGCGAATGCTTATTCCTTCTCTAGAGAAGGGGTGGATGGTCGGGCTTCAGCCTTGCGTGGCCCCAGCCACACACTAACGGGAGGAATGTGATAGGGTGAATAAACGTCACCAGCCCTATGCCTGGCAGACCTATGTTTAGGTTTGCAGTGCAGCAGTGACGGGCGTAACTTTCAGCTGAGATGGCTGCTTAATTAGTCTGATCCCTGCTGCCTCATCAAGGGTCTTTAAAAACACCAGGCTACACACACATGCAGCTTGTCTGAAGCATGGAGATACACTGAAACTCTGGAGAGAAAACAGTTTGATTTAAGGTCTGTTTTTCTGGGACATTTTGTTTTGGTGCTGAATTGTTTCTGTGGACTTTGAACAGAGAGGGCAAAGCCTGCTCAGGACTTATATTGCTTTACTTTATATATGCTGAAGAAAAGCTCTTGTTATTTTTTGTGTGCCATATTTTGAGGCTCGTTAAAAAGACTTATCAAGAAAACCCACGTGTTGTTGCAAGTACCCTGCAACAAGTGCATATTGAGAGGGATTATTTTTGTGAAACCCGCTCGGATTTCACTTAGTGGTTGGAATATTAGTAGTTCTATTCCCTCATGCACCACATTCACATCAGATATATACAGCAAATAACATATAGGTTGAGCGGCAGGCCTTTGTTGAGCTATGACTTACAGGAGGCCTGATCCTCCACCTCTGGGAGCCTGGGGATGGTCACGTTTGTTGATACACAGAGCCTCCACCTGAGAGAGATCCTATCGCAGTAGGATATCCTCTCACAGGAACCCACCAGTAATGAATAAGGATACACACACAGTATGGCTAACTTATATTTACTGGCATATAACTAATTGTCACGTGTGCTCACCACAAACTGGACTAGACCGCGAGGCTGAGGTGCGGATTGTCACAGTGGACTAGTACTTATTAACACTTTTATATTTTTGGGATTTTCGATTGAACACAACAAGGAGGGCAAAATAAATTGTCATTTATTTCCTTGATAGACAAACACATGACAGCCTCAGAATACACTTAATAATCACTTACTGGGATGGGGAAACGAAATAGAATGTCCTGCGCAAGAAATGCAGTCTCTGATTTAAAGTCCGTTTGGCTAGATCGCAAGTTGCCGATCTAATAACTCCGCCAAATGAAGGAATTTCGTTCTTGTTTGTGAGAATTCGTTCGGGAGTCACCAGGGCTAACGAATTCCGGAGTTTGGGGTAAATCCTTTGTTACGATGTTGTTAACCCCTTGCTTCCTGGAACCGCCACCGCTGTACCCGAACAGAATCCTGTGCAAAGCTTGGGTATGTCATGAATCACACCGGGGATAGCTCAGCAGGTATGGTTATAGGGTTCACAATCCTATCTCTAACATGTGTGCCCAATCCCCTCCGTGGGAATAGTTAACCCACCAATCTCCGATTTGCCCGGAGTTTGCAAAACCGGGCAAAAAGGCTTTCCGGTTGGTAAAGCGCATGTGTCCGCTTGACACCTATGCGGTTTACCATACCTGGTGTACACCCCTTATCTGGTGACCCTTAGTCTGGGGTTTGGTCCCAAAGTGTGAATGGCTCATGCTGAGTACCGGGATCTGGCAATCAGCAACATCCTGGCCATTTGCACACTTTGAATCGCTGAGGCTTTTCATCCCTGTATTTCACTTGACTCAGAGTCTCCCACTTAGCAGGGGCTCTTTGAAGTGCAGGAAGGAAAATACCCTCAGCTCATTTACCCTTAGCACATTTACACACTAAAGGATTTTTCCCGGGCTTACAGAAAAAAACTGTTCCTGCCTGTACATTTAAAAGAACTGACAGTATGTTACACTTTATTAAAACAGTATGTTCTGGGTGTGGCACAACTTTCTACCTTTCAAGTTAAGCGAGCTAACAAGGTACGGATACATTTTATCGGAAAACCCCTTCAAATCTAACCGCAAGCCACTTATTCAGCCACTTATTCAATTGACTTTGCAGTTACGAGGTCGAGTGCTTAGAAATGGATACCTATTCTACACAGCAGACCTCCCATAGAAAGCCACGCTTCTTCAATCAGCGCTCGGCTCAGCGCTCACAACGCCATCTTGTGCCTAGAAACCTAATAGCACAGTTTGTAATGCAATTCTATTACTGTAGGCAGGGAACAGCCTGTAAAATGGGGATAAGAAGGCTGGGACAGGGTCAAATACAGTAGTGTGGTGCACATACATTTAACCCCTTCACTCCCGATGAGAGTTAGGGTTAATCAGCCGGGTATAATGCCTTTATTAATGGCCTGATTAACCCCTCCATCGCCACACCCCACTCTCACTCAATTCCCCCACAAAATACATACCAAAAATCCCACCCCCCTAAATACATGCAACCCCACATGCAATACATAATAAAAATACCCCGCCCTCGCCAATACATATTAAAATTACCCCCGCCAATACATATTAAAAATTGCCCCCGCGGAGAGACTTCCGGTGATGTCGAGGGCGAATGGAAGCTTGAACGAGCTCCCGAGCCCCTCCAGCAGAATAGCTCAACAAAGTATAGAAAACGCAACAAATTAAAAAAAAAACCACTAGAATTAAATAAATAAAGGATAACGAACGGAATAAGGCGACCCACGGAGCTCCGACGTGCCTGCCTGCAATATCGGTGAGCGGGTGTTGGCGCTTGGGCGGGCCTCTTGTGAGCCGCTGCCCCTGCTGCAGATCTTCCCTCTCCTCCGCCCGCGTGACTCGATCCCAGCTGCGGGACCGTAGGAGAGAGGCGGCGAAGTCCTGGGTCCCCCGTAATACATAAACAGACGGGGAGACGTCGCCGAACAGAGGCGCCTCCCCCCCCCCGTGGTGTTAGAGAGGTGCACGCTGCAGCCTCCCGGCCGGGAAGGAAGACGCTGGCAGCGCCGCTCTGCAGTGAGATCCGCTCTCCCCCTGCATAAATAAAGGGAGGGGGAAAAAAAAGGTAATAACCTGACCAGGGGACCTGTTGAGAGGGGAGAAAGCCAGGAAGCCACCCCCTAATCAAGGGAAGGATAGACCCTAGCCGCGTGGCTGGTGGTGAGGAGGCGCCCATCTTGGGGGGGGGGGAATAACAGAGACACTGACACACAAAAGTGACCTGAGAGCGGACGCCCTGCCTGTTAAGGACCCTGATCCTACTGACAGAGCATCTAAGTTACATATCCCTACACTCCCCCAGCAGTCTGGACTGAACTAAATAAATAACTAGCGGCCTAAAAATAGTGCCAAGTGGGGCGGAAAATCAATAAAAACTAACCGGAGCAGGCGCAACTCCCAGGGGATGAGTGGAAGGCTGAAGGGACCCGCGCAAACAAGTTTAAAAAGCTTCTTTATGCCGTCGCACAAAGCCCCAGCTAGAGATAGCTCGACCCAAGAGGGCGGCCGGACCCCCTCTATAGAAACGCCCGACAACATGCCTGAGGAGGGGAGCAGGGGAGAACAGCTAGAGGTAACTAGGGATTACCTAGAAGCTTTATTCCTGAGAATGAGACAGGGATTCCAGGATGATCTTAATAAAGCTGTCTACTCGCTCAGAACTGACATGAATGCCCTATCAGAGAGAACTGACACTACAGTATACAAAAAAAAGTGGAGGATACAGAACATTCCTTGTCCCAAGCGGAGGACGAAATAAACAGATTAAACTACGAAATTTGCTCCCTAAAAGAGAAAGCAGAGGAACAGGAAAACAGAGACCGACGCCAAAACCTCCGCGTGCGATACATCCCGGAGGAGATAGAGACTACCCACTTACAGCCAGATCTGAAAGACCTGTTTACATTCCTAGTCCCTGAGCTGCAGCAGGAACAAATGGAGCTAGATAGAGCGCACAGGACATTGGGCCCGAAGTCACAAGACCCTAAGAGAGCCAGAGACGTCATTATACGTTTCCATTCCTATACAACCAAGGAAAAGGTGCTCACAGCCAGCAGGGAAAAAGGTGAGGTTCAATTCCGTAATACCCACCTGGAAATCTACAGTGACCTATCCTAATAAACAGTGGACAGGAGAAGAGAAATGCGGCCCCTTACACAAAAATTAAGGGATCACAAAGTGAGATACAGATGGGGATTTAAATTGATGGCGCAGGTTGGAGGAAAGATGCACATGGTGTCTTACAGTACATGGAAGATGGCCCCAGATTCCTAAGGGCCCTGGGTCTCCAACATACAGACGAGGATGCGACATCTGAGAGAGTAGAGGAAGAACAGTCCAGACAAGGAACGGCGAAGACACAAAGGACATCCCAACGCCTGGCGTCGCAAAAGAACCCGACGCGTGATGTGTAAAGAAGAGCAACCGACGCAGGAGGTGTAAAGCAAAGAGAAACAGCAGAGAGACGGTCGCTGTCGTCCCCCCTTTCCCCCCCATCCCCTCCCCCTTACCCCTCCCTCCCCTTTTTTTTCCTCCTACCCACTCCCCCTCGCCCCCTGCTCTCCTCTCCTCCGCTCCCCTCTCTCCCCCCACCCCCCAGGTATAACCTACAGACCTGTTGCAGAGCCAAAGGGCGGGGAGAGTACCAGCGAGCAATCTGAAGAATGGATCTCAACCTCAGACGCGACTGGTGGTTGGGGGGGGGGGGGTGGTTGGGGGCCCGCAGATGTTTCTTCCTGAACAAGACCGGACTTAAACTGAAAATGTGATCAATATCATCCCTAGAGCGTTGTAAATGGGATAACTCCTCTATAAGAAGTTCTGTTATAATGTTTTCAGGGTGCAATCATAGTTAATGGTAAAATTCAGGTATAGATGTTGACTACAATTAATCCTCTGGCACCACCTTGTGGTGAAATCTAGAAATGTTCGTAAAGAGTCTGCCCTACAGGGAAAGATTTAGAAAGCAGAGTATAGATATGCCAAATCTAGAGTAATGTGAAAGACTAGAAACTGTTCAGTAAGTTAAGCAATGTTAAGCGTCCAATACCCTCTATAGGTGAATAGTGTTTATATAAAGTGTTAAAATGTCGATTTACAGTGCCACACATGGTTTTGATTGATTTCTGAATACTCCGGAGGGGCTCCGGGACCTCCTTGGTGGATTCCGGAGCCCGACTCATCGAGAAGTCTCCAGAGGGCAATATGCCCGCCCCCCTCACCCTTAGCATGGTGGGGGTTACTATGTTAGGGCGTTGTTATCGCCCACTGTCTTTTTTCTTTTTCCTCTCTACTGCCCCTCTGTCTCCCCCTCCCCAGGTGCCCAATCAACCCCTCTCCAAGCCAACCCTCCCCAGCACAGAACATACAGAGTTCAGAAGACTCAAAACTACTGACACCAAAAAGACACATGGACTTCATCTAGACATGCACGCAAAGGAAGAAGGTAGGTCGCCCCACCACCCTGGGAAAGTGGAAGGATTTCAAGACCCCCATCCAATTAAAAAAGGAAAAATGGCAAGTAAAACACCCCTAAAGACAGTGTCCTTTAACGTAATGGGGCTAAACTCAGTAATAAAGAGAAGGCTGGCACTGCAGGAACTCAAAAAAACAAAAGGAGATATACTATTTCTCCAGGAAACCCATTTTAACACCACATCTCCCCCAAACACCTTAAAAAAAGACTACCCCCAAGCATATTACGCGTCTTGCACAACAAAAAAAAGAGGAGTAGCTATATTATTCAAACATAATACACCATTCACCCTAAAATAAGCGGTATCAGACCCAGAAGGCAGATTCTTAATTCTATATGGGTTTCTCACTGGGGTAGAAATAGTCTTAGTGAACGTATACTCCCCAAATGACGGGCAAGCAACATTTTTAAGGGACTTATGTGATATGATATCCCCCCAGCCAAGAACCACACTACTGATAGGAGGAGATATGAATATGATAGTCACCCCAGAACTAGACAGAACAAGTGCACAAGGAACGTCTCACTCACGCATCACTGAAAAAAATGCGAAAGACTTTAGAAACATATTAAAAGAATACTCGCTTATAGACATTTGGAGGGTGCAGCACCAGGGCCAGAGAGACTACATGTTCTACTCACCCCCGCACCAGACCTATTCAAGGATTGATTATTTTCTGGGAACCAAAGATGTTTTCCAGGCATCCTCCCAGTCAGACATAGGGTCAATATCATGGTCGGACCATGCTCCGGTCTCACTAGTACTCTCTCTCCCCTTCAGTAAAAGCACTCAATATAATTGGAAATTAAACGACCAAATGGATGTAGAAATAGACATTAAACAAAAACTCAGAGAATATTTTACTGTCTGTGTGTGTGTCCTATCTGTGTGTGTGTCCTATCTGTGTGTGTGTGTGTGTCCTGTCTGTGTGTGTGTCCTGTCTGTGTGTGTGTGTGTCCTGTGTGTGTGTGTCATAGGAGGAGAGGTATGAGGAGGGAGAGATATGAGGAGCTGAGGGGAAGGTAGGGGGAGATATGAGGATCTGAGGGGAAGGTATGAGGAGGGGGAGATATGAGGAGCTGAGGGGAAGGTATGAGGAGGGGGAGATATGAGGAGCTGAGGGGAAGGCATGGGGAGGGGGAGATATGAGGAGCTGAGGGGAAGGCATGAGGAGGGGGAGATATGAGGAGCTGAGGGGAAGGCATGGGGAGGGGGAGATATGAGGAGCTGAGGGGAAGGCATGGGGAGGGGGAGATATGAGGAGCTGAGGGGAAGGCATGGGGAGGGGGAGATATGAGGAGCTGAGGGGAAGGCATGGGGAGGGGGAGATATGAGGAGCTGAGGGGAAGGCATGGGGAGGGGGAGATATGAGGAGCTGAGGGGAAGGCATGGGGAGGGGGAGATATGAGGAGCTGAGGGGAAGGCATGGGGAGGGAGAGATATGAGGAGCTGAGGGGAAGGCATGGGGAGGGGGAGATATGAGGAGCTGAGGGGAAGGTATGGGGAGGGGGAGATATGAGGAGCTGAGGGGAAGGTATGGGGAGGGGCACATGAGGATCTGAGGGGAAGATATCGGGAGGGGAAGGTATGGGGAGGGGGAGATATGAGGAGCTGAGGGGAAGGTATGTGGAGGGGGAGGTCTGAGGAGCTGAGGGGAAGGTATGAGGAGGGATGGGGAAGGTATGTGGGGGGGAGGGGGAGGGATGAGGAGGGGAGGGTTGAGGGAGATATAAGAGGAGTCAGGAAAGAAGGATCCAGCGCTCCGCGGTTTTCTAAATAAAGTAAATTTATTGTGCCACACAACGTTTCGACCAATAGGTCTTTCTCAAGTGCCTAGTCACTTGAGAAAGACCTATTGGTCGAAACGTTGTGTGGCACAATAAATTTACTTTATTTAGAAAACCGCGGAGCGCTGGATCCTTCTTTCCTGAGTACACTTTGGAAATTGCCTGGTAGGTACTTCCTTGAGGTCTTGGTTCGGGGTGGGAAGGGAGCGATGAGATCAGGAACACATCATGAAAATAAAGAAAATAAAAACAATAATTGTGCAGTATATTGATACAGTCGGGGTTAAGTTGGTATCTTGGCTCTTTAGTAATTCCTACTTACAACAAGTGTAAAGTAAAATCGCAGTGGTCTGACTCAGTCAGGATTTGAAGAGGTTAAATCTCACATCTCATGGTATATTCTGGCCCAGGAAGGATTCAGAGCACGGATCTTGTGGATGTCATATTGCTCAGATCCAGGTATAGTATATGAAATATAAAGAAAACGGACCAATGGTCTAGATTGCAAGACAATTTTATCGCACAGATATGGAATAAGAGATGTACTTACAATAAGTACAACTAATTGTACATGTAAAGGTATCGTGAGACAGTTGAGGCGCCGATCCAAGATGTAAGAGTTGCTCCCGTCCTCCCGTGACTCCAACCTCGCCGCCGGTGTTTGGCGTCTGACGTCACTTCCGACTAATGGGTGACCGCATCCGGTTGGGGGGGAATAGCGACGGACAGCAACAGGATCCGCAAAGGAACTCAGGCGTCTTCACGTCTTGGCAGCTGCAGCAGACTAAACTTCTCAGGCTCAACGCGTTTCGCTGTGTAACATACAGCTTCCTCAGGAGCAGATTGACTTCCCATATGGGCGGATCTTGTTTTATAGTGTCTCTAATTTGCTTCAATTGATAATTGTCATTCCAATTAACATGTATTAACCCACAGGTTCGCCTATACAAACAGGCACATAACTCTGTGATCCAAAAATTAAACATAAACAACATCCAAAAAACATATAACAAATTTATTAATGTTTAAAATATAAACAACATATTTATGACATAACTATTATAAATAGATAAATTTAGCAAGAATAAATTTAAAAGACTAGTGACTTCATAGCACTTTCAACACAGGGGGAGAGAGGAGACAGAAAAATATGCATTAATTATCATATCTGAATATTACTTTAAATATGCTTATTAGAATCTTTAAATAAAATTGAATTTTAATAAAAAAGAATCTCTATAAAAATCATTACTTTGTGGCAAGGAGACGGAACAAATCAGTTAAAATAACTTGTAAATTAACCTGATAAGAATAAATATCTAATATAATAAAATTTATGTTTAAAAACCATATAAACTTTAAGATTGGGTATATCTTTAGCCAAGTGGATACTGTGGATGGGTATGGGAGGGAGGAAGGGGAGGAAGGAAAGGGAAGAGGGAAGGGAAGGGAAAAGGAAGTGTGGAGGAAACGGAATGGAGGGGGGGGGGAAGGGTAGGGAAAGGGGGTGTGGAATGGAGGGAAGAATGGAAGGGCTGGATGGAGGGAGGAGAAGCAAATATGGTTAAAAAAAGGGAAGAACGACTTCCGGTGACGTCGGCTGACATGGACGGCTAGTTTGGGAGCTCAGCAGACTCTCCCGCATAATCGTTAACTTTAGCACCCTTACACCTAAAAATCCACCTAAAATTGTACTTCCCTGAGAGGGGCACGACCGCTAGCATGTCCAGGCAATCGAAGAAGCCGGCAACACAGGCGATCGCGAAGTTATTCTCCCCGCAGCAGAAAAGCCCTGAAACACAGCCAGGGATCCAAGATGGCGGAGGCGCACGCGGAGACCACGCTCCACAGAGCAAAGAGGCCCGACCCAGAGAGGCCTCGGCACAAGAACAGCCGATCACCAGAGCGTTCATGGAGGAGTTGATGGCGCTACAACATACGAAGCTACATGCCTCCCTCCAGGCGGAGATCAAAACGGCCGTCCACGACCTGACCCAGCAAATAAATGGCCTAACCGACAAAACAGCAGCGCTGGAGGGCGAAATGGAGAAGTGCCAGCGGCGCCAGTCAGCAGCGGAGAGAGAGATCTTTTTACTCCGGGAAGAAATCGGCCTAATCAGGGAAGCGCAGGAGGACCAGGAGAACAGGGACAGGAGGCAAAACCTCCGCATTCGCAACGTCCCTGAAACGGTTCTCCCTGGCCTCCTCCGACCCTTACCTACTGGACCTCTTTGGGTCAATATGCGACTCCCTTCAGAACTGTGACCTGGAAATAGACAGAGCCCACAGGGCCCTGGGGCCCAGATCGGAAGACCCGAATAGGCGGCGGGACGTAATTGTGCGCCTGCACAGTTATACTACGAAAGAAAAAATACTGATGGCAAGCAGAGGGAAAGAGGAACTTACATTCCAAAATGAACAAATCCAAATCTTCTCCGACTTGTCCAGAATAACGGTGCTAAGAAGAAAAGAGATGAAGCCCCTGACGGCCTTCCTGAGGGAGAATGAGATTAGGTACCGATGGGGGTTTCCCTTTAAGCTAACCGCGAGCAACAAAGGTAAATATCTTACCATAAGATCCCCGGAAGACATGCCCCAGTATGTCCGAGCCTTGGGTCTGACACCACCAGCTGCCTGGATAACGGACCAGCGCCACGCCTCAGCCCAGCACGAGGAGGAGGGAGACGCTAACACCGAGCCAGGACAGAGAGAAGTCCCGACCAGCGCGAGGAAGCTCAGACGGTGAGGAGATTGAAGCTGCACACGACTCAGCCCCAATCGTTGCCAGTGTAGCCAAACACCCAGCGGAGGCCAGTCAACGATGATGCGGGCAGCGGCACCTCACCATGCTGACAGAGGAATGGGCACCGCTCGTGGAGGAGGACGCCTACGGAAGCCCGTGGGTCACCGGCGTCAGCCATCAGTTCTAAAGCGGCTTGAATGGTTGCTGCAGTTTTTCAAGTTTTTTTTTTAGTTGGTGTTTATGTCGAGGCAGCCTGCCCGGCCGGGTTCCCCGAAGCTGAGGGGCCCAGGCGCTGGGAGGGGGGGGGGGCGGGGGGAGGAGAGGAGAGACGAGATCCTCTGAAGCCCAGTCAAGTCGTCTAATTGTAAGTACTTTTCTCCCCGGACCCGCTCCCCCCTCTGGGAGGGAACCCTGCCCCCAACATGAGGGGAGCGGAGGCAGAGGTACGGCCCAGGACCCTGATAATACACCCTACCCGTCCCACACCACCCCTACCTCTCACCTGAACGAATACCCCCCAAGAGCGGGAATAACCCCCCCCCCCGGAACCGTTGAACAAGCAGCCTTGGCTATCATAATAAGCGGCCCGGGATCCCTCGTCCGTCCCCCCGTCCCCCCCCTCACCGCCACTCCCCCCCCCCCCTCACCGCCTCTCCTCTATGTACCTACCATTACCCTTCCCCGTTTCCCCACCGCCATCCCCCCCCCCCCGCCGGCCGCCCCCCACCCCCTGCCCTGCCCTGCAACACCCGGGATGTCCTGACACATCAGACCCTCTCACAATGGACCTTGATGCCCACTGTTTGGGCCAATCGGACATACGTGGGAAGCTCCCAGAGGGAAGGGTTATGCAACGCATAGTGAGCCGGAGGCAAGCACCTTAACATGAACGCTAGCTGATGCTCAGAATAAGCTACAGACAAAGTTGCTCAAAAATGAAAGGGCAGGAGGGCCCACCTCTCTCCCCAGCCCCCCCTCCCCTCCCCCCCTATACCCCCCCCTATCCCCCTCCCGCCCTCCCTCCCCTATCCCCCTCCTGCCCTCCCTCCCCTACCACCCTCCCGCTCTCCCCTCCCTATCCCCCTCCCGCTCTCCCCTCCCTATCCCCCTCCCGCTCTCCCTCCCATATCCCCCCCATCCCCCTCCCCCATCCCCCTCCCCCCCTCTCTCCCCTACCCCCCTTCCCCATCCTCCTCCCTCTCCCCCCACCCCTTTCCCCCCCCCCCTCCGCTAATCTAACCCTAAGGTTTAAAGAGTAACTAAACTTCTATAACACTATGTTGCAAGGTTTTTTGAAAGTGTTGGTACTGTATGTGGGCACTAAATAAAAATAACTAAGTGATAAGTTCACGTTGACCACTAACCCCCCCCCCTCCCACTCCCTCCCCCTGTTCCTCGCCCCTCTTCCTTACCCCTCACCCCTAACCCTCTCCCCCCCCCTACTACGTGTCCCCCTATTCCTTTCCCCCCTTTTCTAGATATACATTAAAATCACCATAGCGTAACATGTGAATCACAAGGTTGGAGGAAACGTAGTAATCCAATCTCAAGGTATAAGGAGTAACTAAAAACTCCTATGTTAAACTGTTGCAATGTTCGTTTAAAAATGTGGGTATTGAGTGTTCGTTCTGAATGAAAACAACTGAGAGACATGCTTCCCTTGCCCACCCGCGCTCCCCCCCCCTCCCCTGACCTAATCCCCCCCCCCCTCCCCTAACCTAACCCCAAGGCTTAAAGAGTAACTAAACCTTTATGACACAATGTTGCAAGGTTTCTTGAAAGTGTTGATACTGTATGTCGGCACTAAATGAGAATAACTAAGTGATATGTTCCCCTTGACCACCCGTCTCCCCCCCCCCCCGCTCCCTCCCCCTGCCTCTCGCCCCTTTTCCTCGACCCTCTCCCCTACCCCTCTCCCCCCCCCCCTGCTACGGGACCCCCTACCCCCGTCCCCCCTTTTCTTGCTATTCATTAAAATCGCCATAGCATAACATGTTAATCAAAAGCTAAGAGAAAACGTAGTAACCCAATCCTAAGGTATAAGGAGTAACAAAAAACTCCTATGTTATACTGTTGCAAATTTCGTTAAAATGTTGGTATTGAATTATGGCTCTGGGTGAAAACAACTGAGAGATATGCTCCCCCTGCCCCCCCCCCCAATTCCCCGCAGTAAACTAATAGGTCCTCTCCAGGCCCTTTTTCCACCCTATCTCTCCCTGGCGACCCTGTCCCGCCAGGTCTTTCCCCCAACCCCTCCCCCCCCCCCCCCCAGCTACCTTTGGCGTCCCCTATGTGTCTCACCACTCTCTCCATAGTATGAGGCTTAACAAGCCGCCTTATGCACGACAGATCAGGCCTAAGAGTTTAGAGGCCCAAGAAAATCTCTTGACATGGGAATCCCAAGAGCTTCGGAGCCTAGGGCCCCGAAGGAAAACAAATAACAAAAATGTCTTCCATTAAATTGATCTCAATAAATGCCAAGGGGCTTAACTCCCCGAAGAAAAGGAAACTAGTCCTGAAAGACCTGAAAAAATCCAAAGGAGACATTATCCTTATTCAGGAGACCCATTTTAACTCCCCAACTCCCCCCAACACTTTCAAAAGTATGTTCCCACAGGCATACTTTGCCTCGTCCCCGAGTAAAAAGCGAGGAGTAGCCATCCTCATGAGAGGAGGGACACCATTTGCCCTCACAAAGACCCAGTCAGACCCGGATGGCCGATTCCTAATAGTCCAGGGTACGCTTGCGGGCACACCAATCACACTGGTGAATATCTATGCCCCCAATGACAATCAAGTCCCTTTCCTTAGAAAACTCCTGGAATCCCTAGAACAACAATCCTTGGGGTCACTCATCATAGGCGGGGACTTCAATATGGTAGCCTCCCATATGCAAGATAAATCAACCCCCCCTAGCAATGCCCAACCGCCCCCCCAAGCTTGGTACATCTCACAGTCACAAAAGAAAGCTAAAGAATTTAGGGACATCATGGAGGAATTCACGCTGGTTGACATCTGGAGGGCCCAGCACCTGGGTCAGAGGGACTATACCTTCTTCTCTTCCCCTCATCAGTCCTACTCGAGGATCGATTATTTTCTGGGTACAAGAAACGTTTTCCAGGCCTCCGCTCAGTCAAGCATAGGATCAATCACTTGGTCGGACCACGCACCCATAGATCTAACTCTAACCCTCCCCTTCGTCAAAAACACGCAATATAAATGGAAGCTAAACGATTCCATGCTCAACTGCCCAGACACAGAGGCAACTATACGTGAGAAACTATCACTATATTTCCAGCAAAACATAGGGTCTGTCTCCACCCCAGCCATGCTCTGGGAGGCTCATAAAGCCACAATAAGAGGAGATTTAATCTCAATAGCCACATACAAGAAAAGGACCAAATCTAAACACCAGAAAGATCTGACAGAAAAAATCGCACAACTGGAACAACAGCACAAAGCCACAACATCAAAAAAGGTACTTAAGAACTTAAACCTAGCTAGGGCGGCCCTCAAACAGTCCCAATTAGAAGACGTTGAAAAGGCCCTTAGATGGACTAGACAAAAGTATTTTGATAAGGGCAACAAAGCAGATAGGTTGCTGGCCGCCAAACTAAGAGGAACTAGGGTCAAATCCCAAATAACTCGAATTAATACAAGAAAGGGACAGGTTACATTCGCCGAAAAAGAAATAGCGCAGGAATTTGCGGATTACTACTCCGATTTATATAACCTCCACCCCCCAGGCCGAGACCCAGTGAGCCTTGAAACAATTGTTGGCTACTTAGAGCAGTGCTCCCTCCCAACATTAACTAGGGAGGAATTAGAAACACTCAACGGAGAAATAACACAGGAGGAGCTAAGTCTAGCTATAAGCTCACTCAAGCCATCCAAGGCCCCTGGACCAGATGGGTTCTCCAACTCTTATTACAAAATGTTTAGATCTACCCTAACGCCCCACCTCCTCAACATGTTTAATTCCTTCTTACAAGGTGAACCAATCCCAGCTACCATCACAGCGGCAAATCTCGCCATAATACACAAGGAGGGCAGAGATCCACTCGTCTGTGGAAACTACAGACCCATTTCCCTATTAAATACAGATCTCAAAATCTACAGCAAGATCTTAGCAAACAGGTTAAACCCTATTCTCCCTAGACTTATAAATATAGATCAAGTGGGTTTTGTGTCCGGAAGACAGGCCTCCGACAATACCCGCAAAATTATTGATATAATCGACCACGTGCATCTCACAGGTTCAAAAGCAATGATTCTAAGTCTAGATGCCGAAAAGGCATTCGACAGAATCAAATGGACTTTCCTAGATCAAACTATGAGGAGGTTCGGCTTCTGTGGCCCATACCTAGAGGGAGTGAGAGCCCTTTATCGCAACCCCACAGCCCACATAAAAATGCCAGGGGGCCTCTCAAATCCAATACAAATTAGGAACGGGACCAGGCAAGGCTGTCCACTCTCCCCCCTATTATTTGCCCTAACTATAGAACCCCTCGCAGCCACAATCAGGAGCGAAAAAAGCATAAGGGGCGTACCAATCGCGGAAAGGGAGCACAAAATCTCCCTATTTGCGGATGACGTGATCTTGACGCTCACGGACCCCCATAACTCTCTCCCCAACCTCCAAAGAGTCCTAACCCAATTTGGGGTAGTTTCAGACTATAAAGTCAATATGGACAAGTCGGAGGCTCTAAACCTATCCCTGCCCGACCAAATATGGAAGCTTATTCAAGCTAAATATAAATATAAATGGAGCACTAGTTACATAAAATACTTAGGAGTCAAAATCTCCAATTCCTATAACAAACTCTACCAACATAATTACCCCCCTTATTTGACCAAATCAGGAAAGACCTAGAAGCCTGGAGAAAGCACCAAATATCATGGTTTGGAAGGATAGTGTCTATAAAAATGAATATCCTGCCCAGGCTACTGTACCACTTCCAAACCCTCCCAATCTTAATTCCACAAGCAGTATTAAAAAATCTCCAATCCCAAATGTTCCCATTTATATGGAATGATAAAAAACCCAGAGTCCCCAGATCAGTCTTGCTCGCGTCAAAGGAGAGAGGAGGTTTGGGGGTCCCTGATATAGTCAAGTATTACCAAGCGACACAGCTGAGGCAGGCGGTGGTGTGGAATAGTGACCCGGCCTTAGCTTCCTGGCTGGAAATAGAAACTTACTACGCGCGCCACAGTCCCCTTCAGGTGGCAATGTGGACCCCTAACAGCAGCAGGACTGGCTCTCAGAAATTTGACCTAGGAGCAATGAGATGCACGTGGAATATATGGCTCAAAAGCAAAGGGAAGTATGGTCTGATAGCATCCCCTTCCCAGCTCACACCACTCTTCGGGAACCCCATCTTCCCGCCAGGGTGCTCCCCAAGACAATTCGACCAATTTCAGGGTCACAACATTAAGCTGGTTGCTGATCTGCTGCAGAAAGAGGAGATCTTGACTTATCAAGAGCTTAAACTCAAATATCAATTACATGACCTCCACCTATTCAAGTACCTACAAGTCCGCCACTTCCTACAAGCACTGTCCCCAGCTGCAAAATTCCCCCCCTCACCAGGTTTGAATCTATTTGCATCAAAAACAGATACCAGAAAGGCCTGATATCCGACATCTACTGCACCGACACACTTTATTCGAGCAAATGCCCGGTTTGTACCTGGCAGAAACCTGGAATCCGCCGCTGCTCACCTCTTGCATGCTGCGTTGCGTTTGCCTTCCCAGCCACGGTTCATGCCTGGCTGACGGGCGGCTGATCTGTTAAATGATAACGAGAAGAATTTACTAGGCTGCAATGTTTCGTTTGTCCACCAGATGGCATAAACTCATGACTTAAGTAATGTTTGGGCTTTGCAAGTTGTTTCGTTTACAAAAAAAGTTACTTTATCCCAGTACAGTATGCTACAGTATTGTAACTTGTCCTTGAGACTGAAGGAAGAGTTGCAAAAAATGTATCAATTTAGGCTTTACATACAGTACTGTATTAAATAAAGACAAAGATCATTTTCACTTACACTATTCTACAGAGACATGAGTGTTCAAGTGGAGCCCGCTTTCCAAAAACCTGACAGAAGTTATGCTTATTTGATATGGGCCGCTATTAATGCAACAGAGGATAAGATGGCAACAGTTGTTCAAATTTATCAGTATTTTATCGAAAATTATGACTTTTACAGATTTTCGCCAACTCCTCATTTGTGGAAGCATGCAATAAGGAAAAGGTTATGTAGTGACCCCTGTTTTCACCGTATTGAGCCCCAATTTGTTGGAGGGTATTGGTGTGTGTCACAGGGTTTTTCCCGTATCTATGATAATGGAGGCGGCAAAAGGCGAAGGGTCGTGTTAAAACGAAATAAGAAGCGACAGTCCCTGCCAAGCAATGCGCCAGAACCAGAACCAGAACCAGCAGCAGCACCAGCTTATCATCATGGTCCCGCCGTCGGTGACAACTCTGAGATGGATTTCGCAGCCAGTTTTGATGAAGCTTGCATGTACCTAAGCGATTTCCCGCTGACTACAGGTGGGCTAGTCCCTCTGCAAACTATCGACGTGGGTGATGATGAAAGCTGGACTGGAAGTGGGCCGGCGCCGGCGCAAGCTGAATGGGAAATTTAGTAATACTGTACAGTATGGTGAGTACTGTATTTTTGCCGTATTATTTTGGTGGGGCTGGCTGGGTACTTCTTTAGGGGGCTGACCATTACTGTACATTAAAACTTTTCATTTTGTTTTTCCTCAGAAAAGAAAACGGCTAATGGGGGGATTTCGATGGATTATATTGTACTGTATGCTGATGTTTTCCGGCCATACAGTATAGTGTGTAATAAACCCGAATAAATAAAACTATGCATTTATTCTACAGTACATGTTCAGTAAATTACTGCACATACTGGGGGCGAGATGTGTTTGCAGCAGAGAGAGATTTAATAATATTGTACAGTGAGCAGGGGGTTCCCTGAGCCAGAAATTAATGCTCAGGGAACCCCCCCCCCCCCTGCTCCTGATCAATATTATTAAAAATACGGAAAATGCTGCGTCATTACCATAGCGGATAGCCGCTAAGGCAATGAAGGGGTTAACCCACCGTGCCCGCTTTATTGTGTGTAGTGGGGATGGGTGAGGGGGGTATTTGGCCCTTGGTGTGAGTTTAGGACTTGCGGGAGGGGGGGGGGGGTTGCGGGTGCACTTAACCCCTTCACGACCGTAGCAGTTAATACCGCTACGGTCATGAAGCGGTTAAGCCCTCCCGCTACCCCCCCCCGCAAGCCCTCCCCAACCATCATTGGGGCGAATACCCCATTCACCCACCCTCCCGCAACCCACAACAATAAAATACACACAGCAGCCGCCAAAAAATAAATAAATAAATGACAATAAATACATTTGAAATACATTTTTATTGATAGTGTAGATGTGCAGGGGGTCTCCGGAGCTGAACCGCGTTGGTTTTAGGTCTGGGGACCCCATGCCCCCCGAGATACAGGCCCCTTTAGGGGGTGCCGGTATCCCTCTGCGTTTAAAGGTCCCGATCACGTGACCGCGGCCTGTAAACCAAGCAGAGCAGAGGGATACCGGCACCCCCTAAAGGGGCCTGTATCTCGGGGGGCACGGGGTCCCCAGACCTGAAACGTGTGCGCTTCTGCTCTGGAGACCCTCTGCACATGTACAGTATCAATAAAACACATACAATATACAGTATAAATAAACACTCGTTCTTTACCTTAGCGTCTATGCGCTATGGTAAAGAAGCATTATTTTAATAATATTGTAAAGTGAGCAGGGAGTTCCCTGAGCCAGAAATTAATGCTCAGGGAACCCCCCCCCCCCCCTGCTCCTGATCAATATTATTAAAAATACGGAAAATGCTGCGTCATTACCATAGCGGATAGCCGCTAAGGCAATGAAGGGGTTAACCCACCATGCCCGCTTTATTGTGTGTAGTGGGGATGGGTGAGGGGGGTATTTGGCCCTTGGTGTGAGTTTAGGACTTGCGGGAGGGGGGGGGGTTGCGGGTGCACTTAACCCCTTCACGACCGTAGCAGTTAATACCGCTACGGTCATGAAGGGGTTAAGCCCTCCCGCTACCCCACCCCCCCCCCCCGCAAGCCCTCCCCAACCATCGTTGGGGCGAATACCCCATTCACCCACCCTCCCGCAACCCACAACAATAAAATACACACAGCAGCCGCCAAAAAATAAATAAATAAATGACAATAAATACATTTGAAATACATTTTTATTGATAGTGTAGATGTGCAGGGGGTCTCCGGAGCTGAACCGCGTTGGTTTTAGGTCTGGGGACCCCGTGCCCCCCGAGATACAGGCCCCTTTAGGGGGTGCCGGTATCCCTCTGCGTTTAAAGGTCCCGATCACGTGACCGCGGCCTGTAAACCAAGCAGAGCAGAGGGATACCGGCACCCCCTAAAGGGGCCTGTATCTCGGGGGGCACGGGGTCCCCAGACCTGAAACCTGTGCGCTTCTGCTCCGGAGACCCTCTGCACATGTACACTATCAATAAAAATGTATTTCAAATGTATTTATTGTCATTTATTTATTTATATTTATTTATTAATTGTGCTGCTGCTGCAAGTCGTAAACTCACACCAAGGGCCAAACACCCCCCTCACCCCCAATAAAAAAAATTCACGCACAGCAGCCCCACAATTAATAAATAAATCTAAATAAATAAAATCTATGTAAAACCCCCTCCCCCTATTCTCGCTTTTAAAACGCCCTGCCTTCTCTCTAATCTATGTAAAACCCCCTCCCCTATCCCCCTATTGTGTGTGTGCGTTAAGCTTCCCTGCAAGCTATGTAAGAAAAACCTCCCCCTATTGTGTGTGTGTGTTAAATCTGCCTGGCCTGTGTTTCTGAGTGCTGAGTGCTCTGCGTTTAAAGGTCCCGATCACGTGATCGCGGCCTGTAAACCAAGCAGAGCAGAGGGATGCCGGCACCCCCTAAAGGGGCCTGTATCTCGGGGGGCACGGGGTCCCCAGACCTGAAACCTGTGCGCTTCAGCTCCGGAGACCCCCTGCACATGTACACTATCAATAAAAATGTATTTCAAATGTATTTATTGTCATTTATTTATTTATTTATTTATATTTATTTATTAATTGTGCTGCTGCTGCAAGTTGTAAACTCACACCAAGGGCCAAACACCCCCCTCACCCCCAATAAAAAAAATTCACGCACAGCAGCCCCACAATTAATAAATAAATCTAAATAAATAAATAAATAAAGACATGAAGAGAAATAAATATATACTGTACAGTATATACTTTGTATATATATATATACACTGTATATATATATATATATATATATATATATATATATATATATATATATATATATATATATATATATATATACAGTATACATATATACACTGTGTATATATATATATATATATATATATATATATATCATACAGCTATATTTGTATATATACAGTATATATATATATATATATATATATATATATATATATATATATATATATATATATATATATATATATATATATATATATATACATACATACTGTATGTGAGTGAAAAGAGAAAAAAGTAACCCGTATGGGAGCACTCAGGTATGCAATTGATATATTTGTTTATTTATTTGACACAGTGCAAAAAGGGATGAATAAACAGTACATGATTTAAAAACACTTAAAAAAGAGGCATGGACCCTTAAACACTAATGAACAGCACTAGGGAACGACACACACTGTCAACCCTAAACATGAAAAGGATAGTGACTCAAAAAACACTAGGGAGAATCAAAGTGAATCACAATAGGTTACTGGGTTCAAAGGCACCTATACAACGCTAAGGATAATGCACACTACACACCAAAAGGTAGACTTGTCAAAGTATAAATGACAGTCTCAAAGCATCACACATCTGCATTAGCATACAGTAATATAACCAATGCCTACAGCACAAATCATGTGTAGGAAAGGTGGTAAGGTGGAATGAAATCCCTAGATGTGTAGAGCAATGAAGTTAATGAATAGCATACAGTATAAAACATAACATTACAATCCACACAGTACATTGCATTTACAGTACATTGTATACTGTAAATGATGCATAGCATTAAATCTATGCACCATATACAGTACTGTACATTCTGCAAATGAATGTTAACAATATAATTGCAAGCTACTCTACCAGTAAATACAAACACTTCCAAACAAGTCAACTACAGTATTTTAACCAATCAAGTAAACCAAAATCAATATATACTGTAAGTACCAACCAGAAAAGACAATTTAAAACCAAACTAACCCTTACAATACCAAGGATTACATCTATCTAATTGTAAAAAAACCTTATACATTATACACAGCATTGTTTAAAAACCCCTTCCCCCCTAATGTTTCTGTTAAGCAGATTACACTGAAGGGAGAGAGATATAAAGGCCTAAAGCCCCTTCCCCCCTAATGTTTGTGTTAAACAGATTACAATGAAGGGAGAGAGATATAAAGGCCTAAAGCCCCTTCCCCCCTAATGTTTGTGTTAAACAGATTACAATGAAGGGAGAGAGATATAAAGGCCTAAAGCCCCTTCCCCCCTAATGTTTGTGTTAAACAGATTACAATGAAGGGAGAGAGATATAAAGGCCTAAAGCCTTACCTGCATTGGTAAACCCTCCCTGCATTGGTAACCCTCCCTGCATTGATGTCGTGCAGTGTACAGTATGTAAATGTGGGGAGGAGGGGGGCCCAATGTGCATAATGTACTGTGAGGTCTAACCACCCTCACCCCCTACCCACATACTGTACCGTTACCCCCCCCCCCCCCCATCCTGGCCATGGCCCCTCACGCACAGCAGCTCCACAATTAATAAATAAATCTAAATAAATACATGAAGAGAAATAAATATATACTTTATATATAAATGTGAGTTTATAAATAAAATAAAGAATATTATTTCTAGGGGCCCTAGAACAGAAGTTCCCACGCCAATTTCGCGCTCATTGCTCTTTTTTTGCTCTTTTTTTACAATGTTGCTGGTCTTGCGGCTTTGCAGTCTGCAAGCAAAAAGCGCAAAGTGTATGAAGTCTGGGTGAGCGCTTTCCACATTTGATGCCTACGGCACCTTCCCATTTCTACACACTTCAATACCTGCACAGTTGGTAGCGCTTTCCATCCCAGCTACCATTCTGGATATTCACCTCTCACAGGCCATTCTTGCCCGAGTCTGTCCTATCAGACAGGGGCATTAACCTGTATCCACACCACCTGGACAATTTCTCTCTGTCAGAGACTTGTGCTATTTATTTTATATATTTTTGTGTAATTATTCATGCAAATTTATGCTCATTTCATATGTGGTTTTCAACATAAAGTGGCTGCTGGGCCTGATCCTAACTCATACAGTATAGCGCTTCCCTGTTTGTTTGTTTATTGCAAGCAAAAAGCAGTTTGTAGTACTGAGTGTGAGATAAATTACTGTATTTATCAGTGTTGATCAAAGAGAGTTGATCAGAAGGATTCCCCTTATATACAGTACGTAGAATTAATAAAATTGTATTATTTTCCGATATCCGCAGTGATTCTGGTCAACCTGACAGATTTTTAGTAATACAGTATACTGTACTGCAAGACCATGTGTTGTCTACCTTTTACTACAGTATACTGTACTGTATGAATGACAATAGAGTGCTGTATACTTTATAAGGGGAATACTTCTGATCAACTCTCTTTGATCAATACTGATAAATACAGTATCATATTTATACCCCTTTAGCACCTGTCGTTCCATCCGATGCACCCATTTACTGTACAATGGTGATTGCGGTCGTATTCACGTACTTTATGTGAGATAAATTAACCAGTTCTTTTATTGCTGAAGTCGCCACAAAATACTTTTATTTACAAATACAGTACAATACAATGGTGAAACATTTCAAGTTAACAGCAATTCAAAACATCAACACACAATAATACATACTTTACAGTACTGTATACTGTACTAGTATATTTGGGCCTTGTCTTTGGGGGTTTATTCATGCAATTATTAGGGTGACCTGGCGTTGGAAATACTGACACAGTACAATCCTACAGTACAGCTACACCACCCACCCCCTCCCTTAGAGTTTTTAATCCCTCCCTGGCCAAGCATCAATCGTCTGGCTAATCCAATCCAAGCCATTGTTTTGTTAATCTGGCCCTGGGCTGTTCAGAACAGCCACTGCTTCTAAATTACTGAAAATATACAGGATAAATATACAGTGATGTGAAATAATCCTTTCTGTGGGTCTGAGAGGGTTGAAAGTCACCAGGTCCTCATACAGTAGAGTACATTCTCGAATACCTTTAGAATAAAAATACAGTATATATAAATATACAGTATAAATATTGCACAGTATACTGTAATGTTAAATAACCCATCCTGTTCTTTTTCCCTTCATACTGTAACAGTATCCTCATTGTGTCTGCGGTACAGTAGTTCATTGAGAGAGGAGAGGTTTTGTGTACATCATTACTGCTGTTTATATACTGTACATTTGACTGCACAAGCAGATTTGACGAACACAAGGCCCCCCCTCCCCCCTGGTGCACCCTTTTTCCTGGAACGACAAGAAAACAAAAACTTTGTTCAGTTACTGTACTGTACTGTACTGTATGTGCGTACTGTATTATGGTAGAACTACTGTACAGTAGGTGGCTGGTGCAGCTTTCTCTGGAAAGAAAAAAATGGAGCAGTTAGTAGGCAGTTACTGTAGTATGTCAAACTAGTCTACTGTACTGTATACTGGAACTACTGTATACTCTGACTATTGGGAAAGCTAAAATCTGTGCCATACTTACCTGTATCATACTGTACCTACTGTACAATACTACAGCACTGTACTACTTTCCTGATGCTTGTCCATTGCGCGCGATGACAATGGGCAACACAGTGGCAATATGGTCTATATATTTATTGCATCGTTCCACGGTGAGTACATCGTTCCAAAAACTCATTATGGCTGTATACAACTCGTCCTTCTTGGAGGGTTTCGCCACTTTACGGATGTGGTCCTTCAGCTGATGCCAGACCATTTCGATCGGATTAAAGTCTGGCGATCTGTGATTGGAAAGAAAGGACAATTAGTTTAAGAGATACAGTACACAGTAAAAACAGTGGGGAACATATAAATGGGACACGGTCTACTGCACTTACTCCGCTGGCGTCTTCACCCAGTTGATGCCGCGCTCAAGGATATGCGCCGTCGACGCGGTGTGCTTGGGATCATTGTCCTGGTAAAAGCGATGCCCATTGGGAAAGTCACGTCTGATGTATCGCACTATCACGGGCACAATGTTGTCTTGGAAGAAATCTTTATTCATGATTCCTATAGCAAGAAAAGAAAAGTGCTCAATAGTACAGTACAGTGCATACGGTAAGGCAACACTAGTCAAGTACAGTGCATTAGGCGGCATTATATTTGAGAAATTGTACCTTCAAAGACGACAATGCATCCCGGTCCACGCCTAGAGATGGCACCCCACATATGCAGCTTCACAGGGTGTTTTGGCCGTGGCTTCAAAGTTATGCGGCCTTTTTTGTGGAACGCAAATCTTGCAAATCTCTCCAGCGACACAGTAGACTCATCAGTGAAGATGCAATCCTGGAAAGTCTCACCGCTGTCGATCCATGCCTGGGCCTGGAGCACTCTTTTGATTTTGTTTGCGTCCCGTATAATGGGGTACGCTCTGTAATGACAATGAATAAAAAATGTTAGCGTCACAGCGCAGTACAGTTTGCAAAACAACACTTTTACTTTACAGTACAGTACCTCCTGTACTGTCCACTACTAACCTCACACGTCCATATTTCCATCCAATTCTGCGTCTCATCTTCTTTATGCTGCTCTCGGATACAGTCAGATTGTGGTTTTCCTGAAGAGTGTTTTTAACCCTTAATGCGCTCCTCTCATCATTCTCCTCACTTATTCTGTCCACCAGAAGAGTAGTCTCCCTACAATGCAAAGAAATTATATTGTGTTATTAATATGCAGCAATATAAAATGTATACTGTATACTGTACATGTAATGTTGTAATATACAGTAAATATAAATATACAAAAAATGTATACTGCTGTACTATAAATATAAATAGACAAAATATACAGTATACAGTACTGTTGTAATATAAATATACTATATAAATATACTGTTGTTATATCATAATAAATACACATCATATACTGTATATTCCGTTGTCAGATGAATTGCAATATACCAAAAGTGTATACTGCTGCACAAAAAATATAAATTGACCACACATACAGTACTCTACAGTATATACTGTTGTAATATAATAAATATACTATATAAATACAGTATACTGTTGTTATATCATAATAAATACACATCATATACTGTATATTCCGTTGTCAGATGAATTGCAATATACCAAAAGTGTATACTGCTGCACAAAAAATATAAATTGACCACACATACACTACAGTATATACTGTACTGTTGTAATTTTATAAATATACTATATAAATACGGTATACTGTTGTTATATCATAATAAATACACATCATATACTGTATATTCCGTTGTCAGATGAATTGCAATATACCAAAAGTGTATACTGCTGCACAAAAAATATAAATTGACCACACATACACTACAGTATATACTGTACTGTTGTAATATAATAAATATACTATATAAATACGGTATACTGTTGTTATATCATAATAAATACACATCATATACTGTATATTCCGTTGTCAGATGAATTGCAATATACCAAAAGTGTATACTGCTGCACAAAAAATATAAATTGACCACACATACACTACAGTATATACTGTACTGTTGTAATATAATAAATATACTATATAAATATGGTATACTGTTGTTATATCATAATAAATACACATCATATACTGTATATTCCGTTGTCAGATGAATTGCAATATACCAAAAGTGTATACTGCTGCACAAAAAATATAAATTGACCACACATACACTACAGTATATACTGTACTGTTGTAATATAATAAATATACTATATAAATACGGTATACTGTTGTTATATCATAATAAATACACATCATATACTGTATATTCCGTTGTCAGATGAATTGCAATATACCAAAAGTGTATACTGCTGCACAAAAAATATAAATTGACCACACATACACTACAGTATATACTGTACTGTTGTAATATAATAAATATACTATATAAATACGGTATACTGTTGTTATATCATAATAAATACACATCATATACTGTATATTCCGTTGTCAGATGAATTGCAATATACCAAAAGTGTATACTGCTGCACAAAAAATATAAATTGACCACACATACACTACAGTATATACTGTACTGTTGTAATATAATAAATATACTATATAAATACGGTATACTGTAGATGTACACTACAGTTTTCTATATTTTTTTTGGTTAAGTTTTATAAATACAGTATACTTACGCATTTGTTATCTTTGGTGCCTTTTTGCGGTCTCTGTTTTTTCCTTGTGCATGATAGCACACGTTGCTTGATGGCACAACGAGGCCAGAAGCAGTTAACCAGCGCTGGATATCTGCAATTCGTTTTCCGCTCGTGTACATCTCCTTCATTCTCATGCTGAGATCCTTTGAAATCTTCTTAACAGGCATTGCTGCGAGTACTGTAGAAATAAATACAAACACAAGAATGTGTATTCGATGTTTAGTCGATGTGTATTCAATGTGCAGTGAATCCACAAAATGGATGGTGTATTTATATGTTAATGACTCACATTACAGACCACCCACTTTCAACACCTGTACCTGGCCGCCATGCATAAAAGGTTGTACACGTTGCATAGCCCACCACTTGCTGATCTTTATCTGAGCCATTGTCCAGATACTGCATTGTGCCTCCCGCTTACATGGAGCAGCCCCGGTTCTATGGACGAAAGAATCATCTCACCTCTGCTGTGCCTGCCACACTGAAAAAGAGAAAGGCAGTTACCGTTTCCAAGCCAAAGGCAAAGCGACAGGCTAAGGCCAACAAAGAAAACCTTCTGCTGACCCCAAAGGCTAAGGCTTTTAAAACACGTCAGCCTTATTATGTGAAGAAGAAATACGGTACTGTGCTCGGTACGCAAGACGCATGGCAGCCAACTCACCGAATCCGCAGACCACTTCCCATAAGCTTCGACGACTCTGCTGTAGCTGTCCCGGAAATCTTCAGCCCGGCTTCTCCACCCCCATCTTCTCCGGTTCCATCTGAAGATGCTGCTGCCTCTGAAATCAACGGGTCACTGTCTCCTTTGCTCTTGGACGACTCTGCTTCTCTCCCGGAAATCCAGCGGTCACCTTCTCCATCCCTCTTCCACCACGCTGCAGCTTCTCCTGTACCGGGCATCCCCAGGTCACCTCTTCCACTCTCCATCGATGCCGCTTCTCTCCAGGGAACCCCCATCTCATCCTCCGTTGCACCCATCCCCCCAGATCTCCAGATGCCATGCACAAGCAGCTCGTTGGACCGGATCCTGAATGGGCTAAGTGTGGATCTCCCCGGGAATTCTAGTGTGCTGGCAAAGCTAGATCTGCTTCTGGAGTCGGTGCTACATATGGAGCAACGGATGCTACAAATGGAGCAGCGGCTGGATCAACGGATGCTACATATGGAGCAACGTATGGATCAACGGATGGACAAGATAGAGGCAGACATAGCGGGCATACATTATTTGCTCGGTGTTAATGCCCCTGTTTCCCCGACGCTGGAGCAGGGGGGTGACATGGATGTGATGCATGGTACCTTCGACCCCCTTCCATCACCAAGCACACCCCCTCCACCAGAAGATGCAGTGTACTATGCTATTGAGGAGGACATGACAACCCCATCAAGACCACGCCAGGAGACAACCCGGCGACCACTACCGGAGGAAAGCTTCCTCCCAGACACCCTACCATTGCCCATCGCCTCAAGTACACCCGCTCCCAAAAGACCTCCTACACCCGCTCGCATACAAACAGTGCCCGACATCTCCCTGTGCGATCTGCCACCGGCGCTGAGGGAGAAGTATAGGGTGAGGAGTGCTGGTATACCACACAAGTATGCCTTGATCATATTTAAACACCATGTTCCCTACACATTGTACTGCGAGTGGGTGTTCAAAGTGAACTATGATGGGAATCGCCAAAAAAATGCCCTTCCTGCCAATTTAAGGAAAAAGATTGTGGAAGAAATGCAGCGCTATTACCCTGTTACAGATCCTGTAATGAGAGGCGTTAGAGACTGCATTAATGGCGTTTTGCGCCATGCAAGGCATCGGCCATGGCTGGAAAATGGGGAGGACTTTCAGTGAAACCATACTGTAATATTGTGCTGTACTGTACAGTACATGTTTTACCCTATAGTACCTGCTGTACTTAAACAAAGGATACTGAATGTTGTTGTGTGTTGCACGGTTTTTGTACTGTATTTGTAAATAAAAGTTTTTGGTGGCGACTTCAGCAATAAAAGAACTGGTTACTTTATCTCACACTCAGTACTACAAACTGCTTTTTGCTGCCAGACTGCAAACCCGCAAGACCAGCAACATTGTAACAAAAGAGCAATGAGCGCGCAATTGGCGTGGGAACTTCTGTTCTAAGGCCCCTATAAATAATATTCTTTATTTTATTTATAAACTCACATTTATAAACCCCGTCACCCACCCCCGCTAAACACAATAAAAAATCACACACAGCATCCCCGCAATAAATAAATAAATAAATAAATACAAATAAATACATTTGAAATACATTTTTATTTATAGTGTAGATGTGCAGGGGGTCTCTGGAGCTGAACCGCACTGGTTTCAGGTCTGGGGACCCCGTGCCCCCCGAGATACAGGCCCCTTTAGGGGGTGCCGGTATCCAGCTCTGCGTTAAAAGCCCCGATCACGTGACCGCGGCCTGTAAACCAAGCAGAGCAGAGGGATACCGGCACTCCCTAAAGGGGCCTGTATCTCGGGGGGCACGGGGTCCCCAGACCTGAAACCTGTGCGCTTCAGCTCCGGAGACCCCCTGCACATCTACACTGTGAATAAAACACACACATCATTAAAGAATCATTCTTTAGCTTAGCGGCTATGCGCTATGGTAAAGAAACAGCATTTCTGTCTTTTTAATAATATTGTAGAGTGAGCAGGGGGTTCCCTGACACAGAAATCTAATCTCAGGGGACCCCCTGCTCCTGCACAATATTATTAAAAGTTCAGAAACGAGGCTTCATTAGCATAGCGTATAGCCGCTAAGGTAATGAAGGGGTTAAGGCATAATAACCAATAAATACATTCAATACACCACCCACTACCCATGGCAACCTCCGCTGCTGTACAGTAAAACAGAAAAAAAATAACACTTTCAAAGTAATGTCCCCTAACCCCTTAATCACCATAGCGGTTATTAACCGCTACAGTCATGAAGGGGTTAACCCGCCCTCACCCACCACTCGGGACGTCTACTGTACATACCCTCCCACTCTAACCCCCCACCCCGTGAGGCCTAACCACCCTCAACCCTCACCCACTAACTACCCACAAGGGAGGCCTACCAACATACCGTTGGGGAAACACCCCACCCCCACCCCAGTACCCACAATAAAAACAGTACAATCACCCACAATAAACAGCATTCTATTTATTAAATACATTACCCACCCCCTGTGCCCCCCCCCCATAAATACAAGATTTATTCTTTTACATTCAGGGTCCATAACGCAGCCCCACGCTAGTCCCCGGTGGGCTGGCAGGGCACCTGGACAGACCTACAGTTTACCAGCAGCATTCCACAGGTTCTGGAGGCCTGCTGGTGGATCCTGCCAGCACCATGGCGCCCAGGTGGTCTCCTTGGGTCACCGTGAGCCACAATTGGGTCCCCACGGTAGGCCCAAGGATGTCTGGGAGCCCCGGGTCAAACCCACAGGTGTCTGCGGGGCCTCGGGTGGTTCCCATGGGGGTCTGGGGAACTCACGGGTGCTCACTACGGGTCCGCGGTGCCCCCACAGAAGTGGGACCACACATCATCATCCCCGCACCTACGGCTCGGAGGTGCCCCCACAGAAGTGGGACCACACATCGTCATGCCCGCAGACTACGGGTCCGCGGTGCCCCCACAGAAGTGGGACCACACATCATCATCCCCGCATGTGTCACCCGTGGAACCACCAGCCTGCTACCCTTTAGGATACCCGAGGATTCCCCGCGGGTGGTCTCCAGAGGTCCCACGCAAAACCACGGAAGTAACCCTGAATGTAAAAAAAATAAACCTGGCCTATACATTCAATACATACACCCTCCCCCCCAACACCTACAGTACAATAATGTGCAAAATAACTATTATCCAGATATGGATAATAGATTAATTGTCCATTATTAAAAACATTAACTAGCATATACAAATAAATAAAGTACTACTGACCTCATCAATACGAAGTGTCCGATGCCAGCGCCTTCCTTCTCTTGCCCACACAAAACATAGCCAAAACCAAGCCAATACATTGCAATTACATTCAGATATCAATTAACCCCTTAAACACCTTATCGGATAATAACCGCAAAGGTAATTAAGGGGTTAAGCCACACAGGCACGATACCCACCCTTCACCCATGAATTTGTACTGTGGCTTCATCATGCAACTATATATATATACTGTATATATACTGTATACATACAGAGAGACAGAGAGAAAGAGAGAGAGAGAGATATATACAGTATATATATATACACACGTTATATACACACCCATGATAAACCAAATATACAGTACAAATAAATGTAGAAGGGTTATCAAAACCATACTGTTCTACAACCAAACACTTCTCCATACAGACACTACATTAAAATCAATTTCCTTTAAAAATCCTAACTGATCTCACAATCTACTGTACTGTATATGATCACAAACCAATGAAAAAAGTCACATTCCAAAATGCATAAAATCTATGCACCATACTGTATACATTCTGCAAATTAATCAACGTAAACAAAAATCAATTAGCAATCATTATTTAGATCCCTAAACATTTCACACTCAATCATGAACAATGAAACCATTAACAGATTCACGCCTAGAGCAGAACAATTAAGCCTTTGAAAAAATATAAGTACCGACAAAAAATACAACCTTTACAGTACAACCAAGGCTATCTATCCCTGACCTTCCTCAAACACACAATACAATACCAAGGAATAATACATCTATCTAATTTTAAAATACTTTAAACTCACAAAATAATTAAAAACACATCCAATCCAGCTTTTAAAACAACATCATTTCTTACCCTGAATGTATACTGTACAGTATATCTCTCTAGACATATATATTGTACATACATACATACAGTGGCAAGAAATGATATACCACAAAAAAAAAAAAATACACATGTTAAAAAACCTTTTGAAATAATTAACAAGTTAAATAAAATACAATTCTTTACTGTAGTTCACTTACCATTACTTGCCCCCACCGACTCCCGTTGCCCAGCTTACTCACGAACCAATCCACGATCAGGAACCCATAAAATAATAAACCATTCAAAATAATAAACATTAAACTAAAAATCCAAACCAATCCACGGGTCTTCTACTTGTAATACATCTTCATCTGTATTCTTCTTTCTACTATCTCCTTCCGGGCGGGGCAGGGCGTGGTCTTCTTTCCATCATCGGCCACGCCCAGTCTTTTTTCTTCTCTGGATGTCCTTCCTCCACGGCGTCTGGCTGCAAAATGAGACGACATAGGCTTTTAAAGGCCTATGACGTCACATTTTGCGTCATGGTTCCCACGGTCCTGATTGGACCGTGAAAACCATGTGTGTTGGCCGATAATAAAAAAATGATGACGTCACTTAAAGGGAATGAAAGCACAGCCAATCAGAATGGCTTTGCTTCAATTGCCTTTAAGTTGACGTCATGAAAAGGCACATGGCCGTGCACACATGGTACTAGAGCCAATCAGAGCGTGGGAACTTTATCCCTACTCTGATTGGCTCTGGTATACCATGTGTCAGGGGCTTGGGGGAGAAAGGATGTGACGTCAATGAAAAACTGTCACGTGGTACGGTAGCCAATCAGAGCGTGGGAACTTTATCCTTATTGACGTCACATCCTTTCTCCCCCAAGCCCCTGACACATGGTATACCAGAGCCAATCAGAGTAGGGATAAAGTTCCCACGCTCTGATTGGCTCTAGTACCATGTGTGCACGGCCATGTGCCTTTTCATGACGTCAACTTAAAGGCAATTGAAGCAAAGCCATTCTGATTGGCTGTGCTTTCATTCCCTTTAAGTGACGTCATCATTTTTTTATTATCGGCCAACACACATGGTTTTCACGGTCCAATCAGGACCGTGGGAACCATGACGCAAAATGTGACGTCATAGGCCTTTAAAAGCCTATGTCGTCTCATTTTGCAGCCAGACGCCGCGGAGGAAGGACCTCCGGAGAAGAAAAAAGACAAGGGCGTGGCCGATGATGGAAAGAAGACCACGCCCTGCCCCGCCCGGAAGGAGATAGAAGAAAGAAGAATACAGATGAAGATGTATTACAAGTAGAAGACCCGTGGATTGGTTTGGATTTTTTTTTTGTAACAATTTCTTTTATTGGTCAATTTTCAAGCATAAAAAACAGTTTTTACATACATTGTTATCTTGGGCCCAAGATAGTTATACATTTTGACCAGGGTCTTTTTTCTCAGTTTCCAAAAGTGGGGATAGAAGTGAAGAAGAAAAGAGGGACTAACAGGGGATGGGGAGGGAAAGGAAGAAGGAGGGGGGGGGGTGGGGGGACTGAGGCCGTTCCTTAGCTTTAGATTAGATGTGTAGCGAGTTTGCCCGCTGTGGGGTGTCTTTTATGCGGTCTACTGTGATCCTATCTCCCTAGCCAGGGTTCCCAGGTGTTCTGGAATTGGGGTATCTTTTTCTGGAGCATGGCCGTGAGCTTCTCCATTAACATTACCTCGTTTATTCTCCTGACCACAGTTGTCTTTGAAGGAGGCTTGATCTGTTTCCAGGCCGCTGCTATTGAGCACCTGGCTGCTGTCAGTATGGCCGTGGTGAGCCTGGACCTCGGAGAAGGGACATCCTCTGTAGGTTTGCCCAGCACCAGGATCAGCGGGTCAGGCGGGAGTCTAAATCCCGTTGTGTCCTCTACAAGTGTCTGGATCATGTTCCAGTACTTCTGAATCTCTGGACATGACCACCAAATATGGGCCATGTCCCCCCTTTTGACCACATCCCCGCCAGCAGAGGTCTAGTGTGCCGGGGTAGATTTGGCTCAGTCTGGCTGGAGTCAGGTACCACTGATACATAATTTTATAGATGTTCTCTTTTGTTATTGTACATATTGATGTTTTTTTGGCTTGTTCCCAGATCTCTGCCCAGTCCTCCTTATCTATTTGAATCTGAAGGTCCTCTGACCATTTTTGCATGTACCGGTGAGTGGGAGCCCGGGATCCGAGCTCCAGATCCTTGTAGATCTCGGATATCAGGCCTCTCCGGTAGTTGTGTTTGATACAGAGAGATTCAAACCTAGTAAGTGGAGGGAATTTGGCTGTTGGGGACAGTGCTAGTAGGAAGTGGCGAACTTGTAGATACTTGAATAAGTGGAGATCGGGGATTTTATATTTGTTTTTAAGCTCTTGATAGGTCAAGAGCACCTCTTTCTGCAGCAGATCAGCAACCAGCTTAATATTATGACCCTGAAATTGGTCGAATTGTCTTAGGGAACACCCCGGTGGGAAATTGGGGTTCCCGAAGAGTGGCGTGAGCTGGGAGGGGGATGCTATCAGACCGTACTTCCCTTTGCTTCTAAGCCATATATTCCACGTGCATCTCATTGCTCCAAGGTCAAATCTCTGTGGTCCGTTCCCTCTGCTGTTTGGAGACCACATTGCTAACTGGAAGGGGCTATGACGTGCATAGTAGGTTTCTATTTCAAGCCAAGAAGCCAAGGCCGGGTCACAGTTCCATATCACTGCCTGCTTCAGCTGTGCTGCATGGTAGTACTTGACTATATCGGGGACCCCCAAACCTCCTCTCTCTTTTGATGAGAGCAAAACTGATCTAGGGACTCTGGGTTTTTTATCATTCCATATGAATTGGAATAGTTGAGATTGGAGATTTTTTAGTGCTGCTTGTGGGATTAGGATTGGGAGGGTTTGAAAATAATAAAGTAGTCTGGGCAGGATGTTCATTTTTATGGACACCATTCTACCAAACCATGAAATTTGGTGCTTTCTCCATGCTTCAAGATCTTTCTTAATTTGATCGAATAAGGGGGGATAATTGTGTTGGTAGAGTTTGTTATAGGAGTTGGAGATTTTAACTCCCAGATATTTTATACAGGTAGTACTCCATTTATACTTATAGTTGGCTTGAATAAGCTTCCATATTTGATCGGGTAGGGATAAATTTAGTGCCTCAGACTTGTCCATATTGACTTTATAGTCTGAGACTGTTCCGAATTGGGTTAGGACTCTTTGGAGGTTAGGGAGGGAGGTGTGAGGGTCCGCGAGCGTCAAGATCACGTCATCCGCGAATAGTGAGATTTTATGCTCCCTACTCGCGATAGGTATTCCCTTTATGCTTTTGTCGTTCCTGATTGTCGCTGCGAGGGGTTCTATAGTTAACGCGAATAATAGTGGGGAGAGTGGGCAGCCTTGTCTGGTCCCATTTTTAATTTGTATTGGATTCAAGAGGCCTCCTGGTAGTTTTACATGGGCTGTGGGGTTTTGATAGAGGGCTCTCACTCCCTCTAGAAATGGGCCACAGAAACCAAACCTCTTCATAGTCTGGTCCAGGAATGTCCATTTGATTCTGTCGAATGCCTTTTCGGCGTCAAGACTAAGAATCATTGCTTTAGAACCAGTGAGATGCACGTGATCAATTATATCAACAATTTTGCGGGTATTGTCGGAGGCCTGTCTTCCTGACACAAAACCCACTTGGTCTACGTGTATAAGTCTAGGGAGAATAGGATTTAACCTGTTTGCCAGGATCTTGCTGTAGATTTTGAGGTCTGTATTTAATAGGGAGATGGGCCTGTAGTTTCCACATAATAGTGGGTCTCTACCCTCTTTGTGTATTATGGCAAGATTTGCCTCTGTAATAGTGGCTGGAATTGGTTCGCCTTGTAGGAAAGAATTAAACATGCTGAGGAGGTGAGGTGATAAAGTGGATCTGAACATTTTGTAGTAGGAGTTAGTGAACCCATCTGGGCCCGGGGCCTTAGATGGTTTGAGTGAGGTTATGGCCTGGCTCAGTTCCTCCTGTGATATCTTTTCATTTAGTGTTTTCAATTCCTCGGGGGTTAGTGTTGGTAAGGAGCATTGCTCTAGATAGCTGGTAATTGTTTCAAGGCTGACTGGGTCTTGGCCTGGAGGGTGGAGGTTATATAAATCGGAATAGAAGTCCGCAAATTCCTGCGCTATTTCTTTTTCAATGTATGTAACCTGACCCTTTCTAGACTTAATTCGGGTTATCTGGGATTTGACCTTGGTTCCTCTTAGCCTGGCGGCTAGCAGTTTATCTGCTTTATTGCCTTTATCAAAATACTTCTGTCTAGTCCACCTGAGGGCCTTTTCGACGTCTTCTAGTTGAGACTGTTTAAGGGACGCCCTTGCTAAATTTAAATTTTTTAGTATTTTTTTTGACATTGTGGCTTTATGTTGTTGCTCCAATTGTGCAATTTTTTCTGTCAGGTCTTTTTGAAGTTTAATTTTAATTTTTTTCTTGTATGAGGCTATTGATATTAGATCTCCTCTGATTGTGGCTTTGTGAGCCTCCCAGAGCATGGCTGGGGAGGAGACAGACCCTATGTTTTGCTGGAAATATAGTGAGAGTTTTTGACGTAAGGTTGCCTCTGTGTCTGGGCAATTGAGCATGGAGTCATTTAGTTTCCATTTGTATTGTGTGTTTTTGGAAAAAGGGAGTGTCAGGGTTAAATCTATGGGTGCATGATCCGACCAAGTGATTGATCCTATGCTTGACTGAGCAGAGGCCTGGAGAACATTTCTTGTACCTAGAAAATAATCAATCCTCGAGTAAGACTGATGAGGGGAAGAGAAGAAGGTGTAGTCCCTTTGACCCTGGTGCTGGGCCCTCCAGATATCTACTAGTGAGAATTCCCCCATGATGTCCCTAAATTTCTTGGCTTTCTTTTGGGATTGTGAGATGTGCGTGGCATGGGGGGGCGGATGGGCAGTACTAGCGGGGTTTGACTTGTCTTGCGTATGGGAGGCTACCATATTGAAGTCTCCGCCTATGATGAGTGACCCCAAGGATTGTTGTTCTAGCGATTCAAGCAGTTTTCTGAGGAAGGGAACTTGATTGTCGTTGGGGGCATAAATATTGATTAGTGTGATAGGTGTACCTGCAAGTGTACCCTGAACTATTAGGAATCGTCCATCTGGGTCTGGGTGGGTTTTTGTGAGGGCAAATGGTGTCCCTGCTCTGATGAGGATGGCTACTCCTCGCTTTTTACTTGGGGACGAGGCATAGTATGCCTGTGGGAACACGCTTTTAAATGTGTTGGGAGGGGTGGGAGAGTTGAAGTGGGTCTCCTGAATAAGGATAATATCTCCTTTGGATTTTTTCAAATCTTTCAGGACTAGTTTCCTTTTCCTCAGGGAGTTAAGCCCCTTGGCGTTTATTGATATGAGTTTAATGTCAGACATTATTGCTATTTGTTTTTTTTCGGGGCCTTGGGCTCCGAAGCTCTTGGGATTCCCATGTCAAGAGGTTTTCTTGGGTTTCAGGGCTCCTAGGCCTGAGCTGGCATATGTGGGGTAGTTTGTCAGGCCTCGTGTATGGGAGGGAGGGGTTGGATACATGAGGGGCGCCTGCGGGCGGTGGGTGGGGGTAAGGGGACAGATGGAAGGTCTGGCGGGACAGGGTCGCCAGGAAGAAAAAGGGTGGAAGGAGGGCCAGAAATGGTCCTCTTAATTTGCTGCCGGTCATATTAACCGGCATATGGGCGTAAGGCCCGTTGGGAGAAGTCCGTTGACCCCTAAACCGAGAGAACAGGCAAATCCGGGGCGCAGACTCTCAAAAACTATATACATCTTACCCTAACATATAGGTTTTCATGGGGGGGGACCTAACGTTCTGGTCCCGTGCTATCCTGGTTCTAATACAGTTAGTGGAGACCATCACCAATACTCCTTGACTGTGGGTTACGCGTTAATCTTTTACTCCTATTTGGGGATCCCTGAGCAAGGGGGGGGGTCCAGGAGAGGGGGGGCGGGGGGGGGGAGAGAGGGGGGCCACATCTTTCTTTTGTTATCATTCAGTTTGGGCGAGTTTGCCCCACCTTTCAGCGAACCTCCTTTGAGGTTTAATTACTCATTGGGCCTTCAGGTTGAATTATGACATTTGCTTTAGTTCACATTTAACTTTTTACACCTTAATCCGTGTTTGGGGAGGGGGGGGTGAAGGATAGGGCGGGGAAGGTGGGGTGGAGAGTGGGGTGGGGGGTGGGGGAGGGGGGAGGAGGGGAAGGGGGGGGAGGGGAGGGGGGAGGGGGGGAGGAGGGGAGGGAGGGGGGGAGGGAGGGGAGGAGATGGGAGGGGGGGGAGGGGGGGAGGGAGGGGGGAGGAAGGGAGGGGGGGAAAGGGAAGGGGGGAGGGGGGGGAGGGGGGGAGGGAGGGGGGAGGAAGGGAAGGGGGGAGAGGGGAGGGGGGAAGGAAGGGGGGAGGGGGGAGGGAAGAGGGATGGGGGGGAGGTGGGGGAGGGGGAGAGGATGGAGGAGGAATGGGGGAGATACATCTCTTTATCCTTGTTATACAGTTTGGGCGAATTTGCCCGTCATATCAGTATACCTCTCTTGGGGTATAGTTACACATTGAACCTTGGAGTTAGATTGCAACATTCACTATAGTTCACTTTTAACTTTTGGTACCTTAATCAGTTATGGGCAAAAAAAGGGGGGGGGAGAGGGGGGGGGGTATTGGGACAGGAGGGGGGTGAGGGAGGGGGGTACATTTCTCTTCTTATATTGACATACATTTCTAGTACAAATATCAGACAATACTGCAGAGCTCCCTTGTTGTCTGGGTATCTTTTTAGCTTCTGTGTGCAATTGTATCATTTGTTCAAGTGTGTGGGATGTTGTCTCTCAGTCAATTGCAAGCCAGAAGGGGTGAGGGGGGTGAGGGGGAGATGGAAGGGTGGGGGCATATTGAACGAGGGTGGGTGGGCTGCGTCAGAAGAAGGGATCATGGGGGGGGAGGAGCCGCTTAGCTCGTTGCGAGACACGAGGGGGGGGGGGGAAGGGTTGGGGGAGTGGGGGTGGGGGGGGAGGGTTGGGTGGGGGAGTGGGGGGTGGGGGGGAGGGTTGGGTGGGTGAGTTGAGACCGGGGGGGAAGAGGGGGGGGGAGGGGGGGGGGGGAGGGGGGGAGGGGGGGAGGGGAGGGGGGGAGGTGGGGGGGAAGTGGGGGGGAGGGGGGGGGGGAGGGGGGGGGAGGGGGGGGGAGGGGGGGGAGGTGGGGAGGGAGGGTGTTTTATCTCTTGTGCTGTATTTTGGGGCATTTTCAACAGATATTACAGTGAACCTCAGCCGAGGTTTGATATATGCTTAACTTTCAGCATGACAGTTGACTTGGCTTGAGAAGAGAGCCCAACTCCTGAGCCGTTTTGAACCGGGGATGTGGAGGGGGGGGGGGGACGGGGAGGGGGGGCAGGGCTGACTGGGGGTGGGGGGGGTGAGGACAAGGGGGGGGACCTATCTCTCATCTAACGACACCCCGCTCTTTTGTGCATAACTTCCAGCACCGAGAGCCGTCAATTTTATTAGCAGGTTACATAGTCTATTTTAGCCTGAGTCTTTCGTGAGGCACAGTCCCAAGGCTCCCGGGAATCACCCCAACCCAGACGGAGCATGCGCCTGCGCGGCACCCCGGAGAGGGCCGGCCCCACAGGCGCAGGGCGGGGGGGGGGGGGGTCGGGGGGATGGGGGACCAGCGGTATCAAGGTGAAGATTACTCACAGTTTGCTGCCCTCCCTGGGCTGTAGCTGTCCTCTTCTCCCCCCCCCCCCCTCAAAAGAAAACACCAACCCCCCCCCCCCCACCGCCCAAGCCCGCGGAGCTCAGCCCCCCGGAGCCCCGACAGCACGAGTCCCAGCTCTGTAGCTCAGCGCCTGTTGATTTTCGGCTTGCAGGGCGTGGATCTCAACAAGCTGTGTGCCTCTTTTGCCTGTGGCTTCCTCCGTCTAGGGCGGTAGACCGCTGGAGACCAGCTCCGCGGGATCCCGCCAACCAGGGAAGAGGAGGCGGCCCCCCGTGTTCCACTCCAGCCGGCGAGTAGGCCTCGGTATCCATGACGGGTGGGAGCCACGTGCGTCGCTGATCTGCTCACCGTCTGGATGTCTTCGTCCGGGCAGAGGTCTGCCTCCGCCCCGGCTCCGGGTTGTTGTCTTTCTCTTCTTCTTGCTGGGCTGGGATGCGGTTCTGGTCCGGAGTCCAGGCAGCTGGCGGCGTTAGACCAAGGGCTCGTGGTAAACGGGGCCATATCCTCTGGGTATTTTATTGTGAGGTATTTGCCCCTTGTTGTTTGCGGTGAGCTTGAAAGGAAACCCCCAACGATATCTGATGTTATTTTCCTGCAGGAAGGTCGTTAGGGGCTTCATCTCCTTTCTTCTCAGCACCGTTATTCTGGACAGGTCAGAGAATTATCTGGAGGTGTTCATTCTGGAAGGTGAGTGTTTCTAATCCCCTACTCGCCGCCATTATCTTTTCTTTTGTAGTGTAACTGTGCAAACGCACAATTACATCCCTTCTTCTGCTTTGATCTTCAGAGCGGGGCCCCAGGGTTCTGTGGGCTCGGTCTATCTCTAGATCAGAGTCCTGTAGGGAGTCACATATTGACCCAAAGAGGTCCACTAGGTAGGGGCGGAGGAGGCCAGGGAGAACCGTCTCCGGGATGTTGCGGATACGGAGGTTTTGCCTCCTATCCCGGTTCTCCTGGTCCTCCTGCGCTTCCCTGAGCTGCCCTAGTTCCTCCCGCAGCAGGAAAATTTCTTTTTCTGCCGCTGTCTGGCGCCTTTGGGACTCTTCCATCGCACCCTCCAGGGCTGTTGTTTTGTCTGCCAGGCCATTTATCTGCTGTGTCAGGCCGGTTACAGCTGTTTTTATTTCTAATTGTAGAGAGGCCTGCAGCTTTGTGTGTTGTAGTGCCATGAGTTCTTCCATGAAGGCTCTGGTGAGCGGTTCTTCCTGCTCCTGGGCCTCCCTTTGTCGGGCTGTTGTTTTGCCTTGTTGCGTGTGGCCGCCGCGTGCGCCTCCGCCATCTTGGGCCACAGGCTGCGGATCAGGGCTTCGCTGGTGTGGCGAGAAAAGCTTTGCCACCGCTTGTGCTGCAGGTTTCTTTGCCTGCTTGGACATCTGGGTGCTGTTGCCCCTCGTGGGGGATAAATTTTGGGCTGGGTTTTTAGGTGTAAGAGTGCTGTTTTTGTTAATTATGCGGGAGAGTCTTTGGAGCTCCAAAACTACCCGTCCATGTCAGCTGACGTCACCGGAAGTCTCCCCCTTGGTTTGGATTTTTAGTTTAATGTTTATTATTTTGAATGGTTTATTATTTTATGGGTTCCTGATCGTGGATTGGTTCGTGAGTAAGCTGGGCAACGGGAGTCGGTGGGGGCAAGTAATGGTAAGTGAACTACAGTAAAGAATTGTATTTTATTTAACTTGTTAATTATTTCAAAAGGTTTTTTAACATGTGTATTTTTTTTTTTTTTTGTGGTATATCATTTCTTGCCACTGTATGTATGTATGTACAATATATATGTCTAGAGAGATATACTGTACAGTATACATTCAGGGTAAGAAATGATGTTGTTTTAAAAGCTGGATTGGATGTGTTTTTAATTATTTTGTGAGTTTAAAGTATTTTAAAATTAGATAGATGTATTATTCCTTGGTATTGTATTGTGTGTTTGAGGAAGGTCAGGGATAGATAGCCTTGGTTGTACTGTAAAGGTTGTATTTTTTGTCGGTACTTATATTTTTTCAAAGGCTTAATTGTTCTGCTCTAGGCGTGAATCTGTTAATGGTTTCATTGTTCATGATTGAGTGTGAAATGTTTAGGGATCTAAATAATGATTGCTAATTGATTTTTGTTTACGTTGATTAATTTGCAGAATGTATACAGTATGGTGCATAGATTTTATGCATTTTGGAATGTGACTTTTTTCATTGGTTTGTGATCATATACAGTACAGTAGATTGTGAGATCAGTTAGGATTTTTAAAGGAAATTGATTTTAATGTAGTGTCTGTATGGAGAAGTGTTTGGTTGTAGAACAGTATGGTTTTGATAACCCTTCTACATTTATTTGTACTGTATATTTGGTTTATCATGGGTGTGTATATAACGTGTGTATATATATATACTGTATATATATCTCTCTCTCTCTCTCTCTTTCTCTCTGTCTCTCTGTATGTATACAGTATATATACAGTATATATATATAGTTGCATGATGAAGCCACAGTACAAATTCATGGGTGAAGGGTGGGTATCGTGCCTGTGTGGCTTAACCCCTTAATTACCTTTGCGGTTATTATCCGATAAGGTGTTTAAGGGGTTAATTGATATCTGAATGTAATTGCAATGTATTGGCTTGGTTTTGGCTATGTTTTGTGTGGGCAAGAGAAGGAAGGCGCTGGCATCGGACACTTCGTATTGATGAGGTCAGTAGTACTTTATTTATTTGTATATGCTAGTTAATGTTTTTAATAATGGGCAATTAATCTATCATCCATATCTGGATAATAGTTATTTTGCACATTATTGTACTGTAGGTGTTGGGGGGGAGGGTGTATGTATTGAATGTATAGGCCAGGTTTATTTTTTTTACATTCAGGGTTACTTCCGTGGTTTTGCGTGGGACCTCTGGAGACCACCCGCGGGGAATCCTCGGGTATCCTAAAGGGTAGCAGGCTGGTGGTTCCACGGGTGACACATGCGGGGATGATGATGTGTGGTCCCACTTCTGTGGGGGCACCGCGGACCCGTAGTCTGCGGGCATGACGATGTGTGGTCCCACTTCTGTGGGGGCACCTCCGAGCCGTAGGTGCGGGGATGATGATGTGTGGTCCCACTTCTGTGGGGGCACCGCGGACCCGTAGTGAGCACCCGTGAGTTCCCCAGACCCCCATGGGAACCACCCGAGGCCCCGCAGACACCTGTGGGTTTGACCCGGGGCTCCCAGACATCCTTGGGCCTACCGTGGGGACCCAATTGTGGCTCACGGTGACCCAAGGAGACCACCGGGGCGCCATGGTGCTGGCAGGATCCACCAGCAGGCCTCCAGAACCTGTGGAATGCTGCTGGTAAACTGTAGGTCTGTCCAGGTGCCCTGCCAGCCCACCGGGGACTAGCGTGGGGCTGCGTTATGGACCCTGAATGTAAAAGAATAAATCTTGTATTTATGGGGGGGGGGGGCACAGGGGGTGGGTAATGTATTTAATAAATAGAATGCTGTTTATTGTGGGTGATTGTACTGTTTTTATTGTGGGTACTGGGGTGGGGGTGGGGTGTTTCCCCAACGGTATGTGGGTAGGCCTCCCTTGTGGGTACTGACTGGGTGGTTAGGCCTCACGGGTGGGGGAGGCGGGGGTTAGTGTGGGAGGGTATGTAGGCATCCCGAGTGGTGGGTGGGTGAGGGTGGGTTAACCCCTTCATGACTGTAGCGGTTAATAACCGCTATGGTGATTAAGGGGTTAGGGGACATTACTTTGTATGTTTTAATTTTTGTGTCTGTTTTGCAGAAGCGGAGGGGCCATGGCCAGGATGGGGGGGGAGGGGGGTTAACGGTATGTGGGTAGGGGGTGAGGGTGGTTAGCAATGCAGGGAGGGAGATTTACTGGTAACAGAAACATCTCTCTCCCTTCAATGTAATCTGTTTAAAGCCCCCTCCCCCCTAATGTGTGTTTCTGTAAAATCTCTCTCCCTTCAATGTACTGTAATCTGTTTAACAGAAACATTAGGGGGGAAGGGGCTTTTGGCCTTTATATCTCTCTCCCTTCATTGTAATCTGTTTAACACAAACATTAGGGGGGAAGGGGCTTTAGGCCTTTATATCTCTCTCCCTTCATTGTAATCTGTTTAACACAAACATTAGGGGGGAAGGGGCTTTAGGCCTTTATATCTCTCTCCCTTCAGTGTAATCTGCTTAACAGAAACATTAGGGGGGAGGGGGCTTTAGGCCTTTATATCTCTCTCCCTTCAGTGTAATCTGCTTAACAGAAACATTAGGGGGGAGGGGGCTTTAAACAATGCTGTGTATAATGTATAAGGTTTTTTACAATTAGATAGATGTAATCCTTGGTATTGTAAGGGTTAGTTTGGTTTTAAATTGTCTTTTCTGGTTGGTACTTACAGTATATATTGATTTTGGTTTACTTGATTGGTTAAAATACTGTAGTTGACTTGTTTGGAAGTGTTTGTACAGTATTTACTGGTAGAGTAGCTTGCAATTATATTGTTAACATTCATTTGCAGAATGTACAGTATTGTATATGGTGCATAGATTTAATGCTATGCATCATTTACAGTATACAATGTAAATGCAATGTACTGTGTGGATTGTAATGTTATGTTTTATATTGTAAAATAAGTTAGGATTATTAAATGGATTATTATTATTGTCTGTATAAGCAAGAGAAGAAGAAGTCAGAAGCCAAAAAGAAAAAGGAGAAGAAGAAGCGTTATCTGTAGGACAGTATGATTTTGATAACCATTCTACATGTATTTGTACTATTGGTTCATCATGTGTGTATATATACTGTATACTGTATATATATATATATATATACATCTACACTACAGTATCAATAAAAATGTATTTCAAATGTATTTATTGTCATTTATTTATTTATTTAGATTTATTTATTAATTGTGGGGCTGCTGTGCGTGAATTTTTTTTATTTGGGGTGAGGGGGGTGTTTGGCCCTTGGTGTGAGTTTACGACTTGCAGCAGCAGCACAATTAATAAATAAATATAAATAAATAAATAAATGACAATAAATACATTTGAAATACATTTTTATTGATAGTGTACATGTGCAGGGGGTCTCCGGAGCTGAAGCGCACAGGTTTCAGGTCTGGGGACCCCGTGCCCCCCGAGATACAGGCCCCTTTAGGGGGGTGCCGGTATCCCTTTGCTCTGCTTGGTTTACAGGCCGCGATCACGTGATCGGGACCTTTAAACGCAGAGCACTCAGCACTCAGAAACACAGGCCAGGCAGATTTAACACACACACACAATAGGGGGAGGTTTTTTTTACATAGCTTGCAGGGAAGCTTAACGCACACACACAATAGGGGGATAGGGGGAGGGGGTTTTACATAGATTAGAGAGAAGGCAGGGCGTTTTAAAAGCGAGAATAGGGGGAGGGGGTTTTACATAGATTTTATTTATTTAGATTTATTTATTAATTGTGGGGCTGCTGTGCGTGAATTTTTTTTATTGGGGGTGAGGGGGGTGTTTGGCCCTTGGTGTGAGTTTACGACTTGCAGCAGCAGCACAATTAATAAATAAATATAAATAAATAAATAAATAAATGACAATAAATACATTTGAAATACATTTTTATTGATAGTGTACATGTGCAGAGGGTCTCCAGAGCAGAAGCGCACAGGTTTCAGGTCTGGGGACCCCGTGCCCCCCGAGATACAGGCCCCTTTAGGGGGTGCCGGTATCCCTCTGCTTGGTTTACAGGCCGCGGTCACGTGATCGGGACCTTTAAACGCAGAGGGATACCGGCACCCCCTAAAGGGGCCTGTATCTCGGGGGGCACGGGGTCCCCAGACCTAAAACCAACGCGGTTCAGCTCCGGAGACCCCCTGCACATGTACACTATCAATAAAAATGTATTTCAAATGTATTTATTGTCATTTATTTATTTATTTTTTGGCGGCTGCTGTGTGTATTTTATTGTTGTGGATTGCGGGAGGGTGGGTGAATGGGGTATTCGCCCTAACGATGGTTGGGGCGGGCTTGCGGGGGGGGGGGGTAGCGGGAGGGCTTAACCCCTTCATGACCGTAGCGGTATTAACTGCTACGGTCGTGAAGGGGTTAAGTGCACCCGCAACCCCCCACCCCCCTCCCGCAAGTCCTAAACTCACACCAAGGGCCAAATACCCCCCTCACCCATCCCCACTACACACAATAAAGCGGGCACGGTGGGTTAACCCCTTCATTGCCTTAGCGGCTATCCGCTATGGTAATGACGCAGCATTTTCCGTATTTTTAATAATATTGATCAGGAGCAGGGGGGGGGGGGGTTCCCTGAGCATTAATTTCTGGCTCAGGGAACCCCCTGCTCACTTTACAATATTATTAAAATAATGCTTCTTTACCATAGCGCATAGACGCTAAGGTAAAGAACGAGTGTTTATTTATACTGTATATTGTATGTGTTTTATTGATACTGTACATGTGCAGAGGGTCTCCAGAGCAGAAGCGCACAGGTTTCAGGTCTGGGGACCCCGTGCCCCCCGAGATACAGGCCCCTTTAGGGAGTGCCGGTATCCCTCTGCTCTGCTTGGTTTACAGGCCGCGGTCACGTGATCGGGGCTTTTAACGCAGAGCTGGATACCGGCACCCCCTAAAGGGGCCTGTATCTCGGGGGGCACGGGGTCCCCAGACCTAAAACCAACGCGGTTCAGCTCCGGAGACCCCCTGCACATCTACACTATCAATAAAAATGTATTTCAAATAATTTTTAATGTGCGGATGTTTGCGCAGAGAGAGAGCAGCGGATCTCTCTCTGCTGCAAACACATCTCGCCCCCGCCGCCCATACAGTAGTATCATTTATGTATGTGCATATACAGTACAGTACAGTACAGTACTGTACAGTACTGTATGTTAGGGCTTACAGGGGTTGTTATTATACAGTATATATATATATATATATATATATATATACACAGTATACAGTATATATACTGCATTACAATTCATTATAGGGGACGGCTTCACAGAGAATAGCTCGCAAGCGCCACCATGTGTATTTTGACGGCATTGCAGTATTGTAACCAGCCGGAATAAAAAGCTTAAATTCCGGCCGGAAAATAACGCAATGCACTCTGGCAGAAAACTATCAGAAACCTGAATACACCCGAGTATACCCGAATTCGCGGGACTAGCCGTGCTCGAATAAAGTGTGTCGCCAGTGTACAAGGGCCTGGAGCTAGGATCCCGGGATCCTACTCACCGGTACATGCAAAAATGGTCTGAGGACCTCCATATTGAAATAGATCAGGAAGACTGGGCGGAGATCTGGGAACACGCTAAAAAAACGTCAATATGTACAATAACAAAAGAGAACATCTATAAAATTTTATATCAGTGGTACCTGACTCCAGTCAGACTGAGCCAAATCTACCCCGGCGCATTGGACCTCTGCTGGCGGGGATGTGGTCAAAAGGGGGATATGGCCCATATTTGGTGGTCATGTCCAGAGATTCAGAAGTACTGGAACATGATCCAGATAATGGTGGAGGACACAACGGGACTCGCTATCCCGGCTGACCCGCTGACCCTGGTGCTGGGCAAACCTATGGAAGATGTCCCCCCCCCCGATGTCCAGGCTCATCACGGCCATATTAACAGCAGCCAGGTGCTCAATTGCAGCTGCCTGGAAGCATATCAAACCCCCCTCAAGGATGACGGTGATCAGGAGAATCAACGAAGTAATGTTAATGGAGAAGCTCACGGCCATGCTCCAGAAAAAGATACCCCAATTTCAGAATACATGGGAACCCTGGCTAGGGAGACAGAACTAGAGCAGTCCAGACTAAGGATGTCCTAAGACGGAAAAACATGCCTCACTCTTGAGCAGTAGACATAGATTCGGCCGCAGGCCCCTCCTCCCCCCCCCCCCACCATTACCCCCCCCCCCTAAGTTCTCCCACCCCCCCCTTCTGTTAGTGTTCCCCACATCTCTCCCTTCTCTTCCTTCTTCCCATCTCCCCCCTCTTCCTCTCTCTTTCACCCCTTTCTTTTTCCTTCAGTTGAAAACGAGAAAAAGACATTGGTCACGAAATTCAACTATCTTGGGCTCAAGATAACACTGTCTGTAATATTTGTTTGGAAAAATGACCAATAAAAGAAATTGTTACAAAAAAAAAAAAGGGAAGAACACTGGTTGGATTGTGGGATAATGGATTATGAGTTGAGAAATGGTAATATCTCAAAATCCGAATTAAGACCATTTGGGATTAGTGTATTTAATTTGTGTATCCAGTACATTTCTCTTTTGCTTAGGTCTATCTCTCTACTACGTCCCTACGTACTTAAAATTGTATCTGATTTAAGAACATGCCAATGTTTTCGTAAAATGTTGCTAATATTATTCGCTTCTTTATTAAAAGTCGTAAGAAAAGCAGTTTCATAAATATTTTTGCTTGTTGTTAAAATTTTATTTTTTGGTTCTAAAAGCTCTTTTCTTTGTAATGACCTTGCCTTAGTTAGTGCCGTATCCAAAATATCTTGATTGTAATTTTTCTCTAAGAAACGTTTTTTCAAAATTTTACATTGATCATTAAACATATTCTCCTCAGTACAGTTTCTGCGTATCCTTCTATACTGACTATATGGTACTCCATCCATCCATTGATGGTGGTGACAACTTGAGCGTAGAATAAAATTATTACAATCAACATTTTTAAAATGTGTTTTCGTTTTAATGGAACCATCTTCTATGTATATAATCAAATCAAGGTATTCAATAGAAGTTTTGCTAGTTGTATGGGTAAATTTTAAATTTAAATAATTAAAATTCAAGTTTAAAATAAATTGTTCCAAACTTTGTTGGTCTCCCTGGTACTTCCTTGAACCAGCAGCACCGGTAAACTGTATGTCTAATTTATCTATTTTGTGGAGTGCAGCCTAACCGCTCAGATATAAGAGGAGGGCAGGAGGAGATTTGAATATGGGCGGGGGAGATATTAGGAGATATGAGGAGGGGCGGGGGAGATATTAGGAGATATGAGGAGGGGCGGGGGAGATATTAGGAGATATGGGTTGAGGAGGGGGAGATATGGGGTGAGGAGGATATGAGGAGGGGTGGAGATATGAGACAGGGAGGGGGAGATAAGGAGGGCAGGAGGAGATATGAGATGTGGCGAGGGAGATATGTGGAGATATGAGGAGGGGAGTTATGAGGCAGTGAGGGGGAGATATGATATGAGGAGGGGAGGATGAGATATGAGGAGGAGGGGAGGAGGAGGTATGAGGAGGGATGGGGGAAATATGAGGGGGGGATATATGAGTAGGGGAGAGGGTAGGTATGAGGAGCGGAAGGTATGAGGGGAGGAGGGGAGGTATATGGAGAGGTGGGGGAGGTATGAGGGGAGGAGAAGAGGGGGAGGTATAAGGAGAGGGGGAAGTATGAGGAGGGGAGGGGCAGTGTGTGTTTGTCACTGTGTGTGTGTGTGTGTGTCACTGTGTATGCACGTATATTGGGGAGGGAGGTTGAGTGTGGGGAGGGGAGAAAAATACATGGGGGTGGGGGAGTAAGAGAGAGGGGGGAAGGAATGGGTGACTGGGGAGTATGAGGTGAGAGTGAGGAGGTGTGTGAGAAGGGGGTTTCTCGCAAGGCCACAGAAACGTAGGTAGGGGGCCCCGGTGGAAACGTTGTTCCTGGGCCCCAGGAAAGCTGTCTGCGGCCCTGCATGGCAGTGATGTCACTGACTGCCACGAGGAGAGCAAGAGACCCTATTTTGCAAAGTGTAATATACACACAAGGTCAGGAATGTCACATTTTTAAAAGTCTTAATTTTAATTAATGCCTACATTTTTTTTATTTAATTTTAATTTGTCAATTAATTATTTATTTAATTTTAATTTGTTAATTATTTAAATTTTAATTAATGTCTTCATTATTTATATACACACAAACACACACTGCAGGGCCCACCTCCTATACACACAAACACACACTGCAGCCCCCACCAACGGGACGCATTATGGTGCCGAGGCATCATGTGATGCCACATTGTCATGGCAACATGTCACCACCTGACGGCAGTGTCTCGTTGTCATGGCAACGAGGTGCGTCACGTGATGTAATTTGTTTTATAAATAATTTTTTATTGTGTCCCGGTTTTTCATTTTGAAAATCTGGTCACCCTATTTAAAATGAATCTTTGTGAAACTTAGGCCGGGGCCATAGAGGCTTGATGAGGGCGGAGGCGCGCTAACACTGAGGCTCGCCTGCTGAAGTCTGCGCGATTCCATGGACTTGCAGGCGAGCCAGCGTGCGCGAAGGGAGCCGGGGGGAGGTGGTTGGAGGCGGGGCAGTGACATCGCTGGGCCAATCGCCCGCGACGCACTGACGTCAACGTCACGGCGCCGACGTCACGGCGCCATGACGTTGACGCTGCTTCAGGCTGATTGGATGTTTTCAGCCGACAACGCGCTGAAAAACAGCTTGGCTGTCGGCTGAAAATTCCAGCGCCTCCGCACGCCTGTGGACGCTCGCGTGAGCCCCCTCTCAAGGCATCCTCATTGAGGATGCAGGGGCTCAGCGCGGAGCGTCCGCACGGCTCAGCGCGGCCTGTCCTTCTATGGACTCGGCCTTACATTACAGGACCTCAGTAATTCTGTTTCAGTACAAATCTAATATATGTTGCTAAATTGGTTTGAGGCATTGAGATTTGTTTTTGCTTTTGGTTCAAGTTTTAATTATTTGAGTAGAAAATCAGTGGAAATATATCTTAATTTAAAAAAAAAAAAACATGAGCTTGTTTCTGTAACCCAGTGTTCCTAAGCTTGCCTTGGAATGGCCTTTGGACTCTCTGCTCCTGCTAAATTTATTGCAGTTTTTTCAGTCGCTAAGTTACATTTTTCACAGTGAAACTCACTATAAAGCTGGGGAAGTAAAAATATATGGTGCCGATAAACTGTAAATGCTTACAAAATGTTTAAGAATAGTACATTTTAAGCCTTTTTAGATATATGTAAAATATGGTACGACTTCAGTCCCTACTACGTGTCATTTTATGTATCTGGGCATTTGGAAAACTATTTTAAAGACAGCTCTATAAATGGTGCTCACTTTGTGGGGTTACTTAGCATTCTCTGCAGAGTTTGCTTGCAGTACTGGATCAGCGCATTGGGAATGTATTTGTGTGTGTGTGTGGGGGAGGGCGGGGGGCGCGGGGGGCGAGGGAGGATTCTGCTCATATCAAAGATATTAAACCTATCAAATGTGTCTTCGGCAAGATGAAGTATTATGGGACGATCCGGTAACAAACAATTCTACCAGAACAGCCCAGAAGTATTTAAATGAGGACACCAAACTTAAAACACAAAGTGGTGCCAAAAAAGGATTAAAAATGCTATTTGAAACATTAAAAATAGTATATGCCAGTTTTGTTCCCTTCAGGGACTAAAAGGGTTAAAGCAATATACAGTATGCCCGCTTCATTCTTCTCAGGGACCAAAATGGTTAAATATCTTAGCTGTGTTGGTTTTAGATAAGTTATTTAGGTGTGTCTCAAACAGGACCATTGAACTTTGTTTCACCTCAATTTTAGCCATTGAACTTTTTCTACCCTCTGCTAGCAACTGTTTTATTTCCCAGGAATGGCATTTCCAGATGGAATATGTCATCTTAAATGTCTAACCCAGTGGTTCCCAAACTTTTTCGGTTCAAGGCTCCCCAAGGCGATCAGGATTTTTCCACGGTGCCCAAAGTGAAAACAAAGTTGTATATGTAAGGATGTGTATACATATATATGAGGGTTCCGCGCTGTCACTAATAAAGGAAGCGCCATACTGTTCTTTTGCCAGTAAGGTCACTGTGTGAATAGTCAGGTTGCGCATGTGCGAGGGAAGCGCGCGAAGGGCAACCAATCTGGAGGGACTTTGGGGGTTGCACTCTGAACTTTGAACTGTGGGAGAGTCAGCTGAGGCTGAGGACCAATAGGGTGCGAGACTCTGGATAGAGAGACAGGATGCGTGTGGGCGGTGGGAGACACGAGTGAGAGGTGAAGGAGGAAGGTGGCGGAACCTCGTGTGCGCAAGCGGAGGGTCAGTGACCCTTCCGCTTAGGTCAGATACATTCCCCAGCCCCCAGGAGCATTACCCCTGTCATCGTAGGGTGCCGCTTTTGTAGGGACGGCCGTAGCAGTTAGGGACGGATTCCATTAGTGCGGGTTCAGCTGCGGAGTCGCGGACGCCATCTTGGTCTGGAGAACAGACCACACAGCATAGCGGAGTGTCGGCGCAAGGCTGGAGCAACACTACGGACCCTTTGTGAAGTGGTGTGGTCACCGTAGTGACCGGGAGGTATCGTTAGTCAACAAGTGCACCTACACCGGTCACCAGGCGCTGATCCCGCCTCCCACTAACTAATTGGGGGCACTAGTGTGCCATCAAACTATTCCATACAGATAATAGTTGCAGGACATACTCCTTGGGAGAGTGGCAGAGCCACCTGTGTACAGGACATAATCCCTATCAAGGTGTGGCCGAGCCACAGTGTTTTGTGTTGTGATTGTAGAGTATAAGGGTCTTACGCATGTTATGTGTACTCTGCAAGATTCCACTAGTTAATATCAATAGTAAAAGGTTGCCTGTTGCACAATACGATTGTTATGTTTTCTTGGTCAGGGTAGATCTTCTACTATGGGGATCCTGGGTAAGTGGAGGCGCTGCACCATGAATAGTGAGGGTATGACCCCAGGCTCCCCAACAGCGGAGGCTTAGAGCTCCTGAAGCCACAGGTAACACACAACACCAGTAGTTCCTTAGTGCAGGGGTTCACAAAAAGGGCTACATTTGGAGGCGCTGCTGAGATACTTAGACCTGGGGTACCCCCACATTTTTTTTCTCTATTGTGCAACCAACCCACATCATGTCGGTGCCCTCGGCGCTCGAGGTGCGCAAGTGGGCCCAGCGGCGCGGGATCCCCTTGAATCGTGCTTTCGCGCTGGGCCATGTCCCCGCCACGATCTCGTTAGGTACAGTGACCGAGCAGGTCCGCAAGCTCCCGCTCCTGGACAATGCCCAAGTACAAGACCATTTCTATGACCGCGACCAGGCCTGGCGCCGGGTCTTGTATGCCACTGAACAAGATATATGCCCCGAGGCCTTGCCCCGTATACTGCTGCTGCCCGAGGCCCCGGGGGTGCGCTGCCCCATAGTCCAGGTGGACACCCCTGCGCCCCTGGCCACCTCCACCCCACAGAGAGAGTATACAACCGCAGTAGGTGCCGCGACTGGGGGCCCAGACCACTCCCCTGACCGTGGCCTGCAACCTCGCTGGCCGGCAGCCCTGAACCTAGGCTCCTCGTCCACCCCGCCAGGCCTGCGGTCTGGCCTCAACCGACTTAGCCTATCAAGACTGGACACTTGCCCCGCCGTCGGGGATAGCTTACCGGGAGACACCTCTATTCCCGCGATAGCAGCCGCTCTCCACAACACAACCCAGTCGCTCCAGTATAGGAAGTTAAAGGCCTTCTCCGGTGAGAAACCCACGCCCTAAGGGGAAGTAGGGATAGAGGACTGGTTGGATCACACAGAACAGGTACTGCCTGAATGGACCTGCACGGACGCGGTCCGAAGACAACGCATCGTTGAGTGCTTACGGCCCCCCGCGTCCCACATGGTGCACTACTACCGAGATGACAACCCGGAGGCTGATGCAGCAGATCTCATCTACTGCCTGACAAAGGCGTATGGGGCTCCGGTGGACACCTATGCGTTGATGGCCAAATTCCACGCGTTAGCCCAGAAGGAAGGGGAAATGGTATCCGACTTCCTCAGGCGACTACACCTGGACTTATGGAATCTGGTGAGGAAGGTCGTGTTGCCAAGGATAGAAGCCAATGGCCTGCGCACCACTCAGCTGTTGAGGGGGCTCCTACCCCTACACCCCGTGTCGGTGCGGGTCAGTAGCTGCCTAACGCCCGGGCAAGCCTTATCGTTTCACGACCTAATGGACCGGGTCCAAGCGCACGAGACGGTGTTGTTAGGACGTGACCTGGCCCCTGGGAAAAAGCCCCCGCCCGGAAGTAAGGAAGTCAAGAAAGTGGAACCCAAGGCCGACGTGCCCGAACCTAGGGACCCCCAGGATGCCAGCGCACAAGTGACGCCTCGGCCTCGTCTCCCGACCGGGCGAAGTTCACCAACCGGGAGAAGCGAGAATTACCTCAGCCAAATTCAGTGCTACGCGTGTGGAAAGATGGGACATCTGCGTGCCCGTTGCCCCACCTTACGGAAAACGGCGTCCCGGCCCGCGCAGTCGATGCCGTGCAAGACCCTGGAGGATGGAGAGGCGTCGCCGCCATCCCCAAGCAGCCGAATCGGCCCCGCCGCCATTATTCGGGTAGTTATCGAGGGCATCTACGCCACCGCATTGCTGGACACGGGATCTCAGGTGACCATCGTATACCGGCCCTTCTACGATCAACACCTACATCGATTACCGTTACTCTCTGCGGATGCCTTGCGACTGTTGGGATTGAGTCATGAGGATTACCCCATAGACGGCGTAGTAAAGGTGCAGTTAGACATTCCCCAACTGAACACTGGTAAACATCATCCCATGGAAGTGGAGGCCTTAGTGTGCCCTGAACCTCAGGATCACCCCAGCGCTCCGATCATCTTGGGTACTAACGCTGACATTGTACGCGCGGTGTTCCGCATGTATTTGCAAGAGGCGGGAGAAGCCCCGCTGCTGGCCCTAGCCGCCTACCCCGCCCTCCAAGAGGTCTGCGGCAAAATCGCGACTGAAGAGGAGCATGGGATGCTCTATAGCCAAGAGTGGGGACTGACTCAAATTCCCCCGGGGGAAGGAAGAATGATGGTCGCCGCATGTCACTACCCGGGCCGACGCCTGGAGGATCAGCTCTTCTCCCTAGAAAGTGTGGCCCAGGATGAGCACCGGCTGGGCTACGAGGTGTTGGCCTCCGTCAAGAAGTGGCCTGGAAAAATCCCTGAGCGCACCTGGGTATACGTGCAGAATATCTCCCCATATCCCATGAGCATTGATCGGCGCCAGCCGCTGGGCAGAATATACCCCGTGACCCCCGAAGAGAAGGGCGTAACGGGGCGACCCCGTAACTATGGTCATACCTCCGGATCCCGGCTAGAATTCGACTTTGGGGATTCTCCGCTCACCGAGGAATGGAGGGAAAGGCTGCGGATCGAGTTACAAAAGCGCCAACATGTGTTCTCCACCAGTGACATGGATGTGGGGTGCAGCCGCAGTGCCCGCCACACCATCCGAATGAGTGATGCTACTTCCTTCCGGGAACGTTCTCGACGGCTCGCACCCCGGGATGTAGACGAAGTGAGGAGGTTACTCGCCGAAATGGAGAGGGCTGGGATCGTGCAGGGATCCCGAAGTCCTTACGCATCACCCATCGTGGTAGTCCGCAAAAAGAACGGGACCGTACGTCTATGCGTGGACTACAGAACCCTGAATACCCGCACCATTCCCGATCAATACACGCTGCCCCGAATTGAAGATCTACTGAACGCTCTGACGGGAAGTACATGGTTCAGCGTACTCGATCTCAGATCAGGGTATTACCAGGTACCCATGGGCCAGGAGGACCAAGAAAAGACGGCCTTCATCTGCCCATTAGGGTTTTATCAGTTCACCCGCATGCCGCAAGGGATCTGTGGGGCACCCGCCACGTTCCAGCGATTAATGGAAAAGACTCTCGGAGACCTGAACCCGCAAGAATGCTTAATGTACCTGGATGACATTATAGTGTTCGGGCGAACTCTAGAAGAACACTCCGAGAGACTAATGAAGGTACTGGATAGACTTCAGGAGGAGGGCCTCAAACTGTCTCTGGACAAATGTAAATTCTGTCGGTCCTCCGTGACGTATGTGGGCCACATCGTATCGGCCGAAGGGGTGTCCACCGATCCCGGGAAGATAGAAGCGGTGGTGAACTGGCCTAGGCCTCATAATATACACTGGCGACACACTTTATTCGAGCTTGGCTAGTCCCACGAATTCGGATATACCCGGGTGTATTGAGGTTTGTGACTGTTTTCTGCCCGAGTACATTGAGTTATTTTTCAGGCAGGGATTGAAGCATTTTATTCCCGCTGGCTGCAATACTGCACAGTATATATATATACACTGCATTACAATTCATGAATTTATGCCATCTGGTAGACACGCGAAGCATTGCAGCCTATTAAATCCTAATCATCCTCATTTAACAGATCAGCCGCCCATCAGCCAGGCATGAACCCAGGCTGGGAAGGCAAATGCAACGGGGCTTGTCAGAGGTGAGGAGCGGCGCATTCCAGGTATCTGCCAGGTACATACCGGGTATTTGCTCGAATAAAGTGTGTCGGTGCAGTACAGGAGTTGCGGTCGTTCTTGGGATTTTGTGGCTATTACCGGCGGTTTGTGGAAGGCTACTCCAGCAAAGCCAAGCTGTTGAACGATCTTCTAAAGGTATATCCAGGAGAAACCGAGAGAAAGGGGGTCACGGCGCAGACACCCTTTGGGGAGAGATGGACCCCAGAATCTGAACAGGCATTCCTGAACTTAAAGACTAGCCTCACTCAGGCCCCGGTCTTGGCCTATGCGGATCCAGAACGGGTATATGTCCTACATGTAGATGCTAGCCTTAGTGGGCTGGGAGCTGTATTGCATCAGAAGTATGAGACGGGGCTACGTCCAGTGGCCTATGCGAGCCGAAGCTTGACACTTAGTGAGCAGAACTATCCGGTCCATAAACTGGAATTCTTGGCCCTAAAATGGGCAGTGGTGGACAAGCTGCACGACTACCTGTATGGGGTACAGTTCGAAGTACGCACGGACAACAACCCCATGACATATATAAATACGTCCGCCAAATTGGACGCCACGGGACACCGTTGGTTAGCTGCCCTGGCCAACTACAGGTTCAACCTTAAATACAAACCCGGACCCACCAACATAGGTGCCGACGCCCTGTCTCGTCGACCTGGCCTTCAATCTACCCCTGATGAGGAAGTATGGGAAGAAATACCGGGTCCTGGGATTCGTGCTCTCTGCTCCGTGGCTGCGGTAGTCGACAATCAGGTAGCATTCTCGGAATTACGGGTTGCTGACTCTTTGGGATGCCACTCGCGAGCCATTCCTCGGGCCTATCAAGGTCGAGAACGGATGAATATCACGGAAGATAATATCATCTCGTGGAGGGATCTAGTGCATTACCAAACTCAAGACCCTATAGTGGAGCTGGCCCGTCAAGCGGTACAACAAGATAACCCTTCTATACTTAAGCAAGCCCCCAAAAATTTGGTGAAACTCCTGTTGAATGAGTTTGGGAAGTTCGAAATGGACAATTGTTTGTTATATCGGGTGATACCATATCATAACCATCCCGATCGGCGTCAGCTGTTTCTACCGGAACGCTTGAGGACTATGGTCCTTCGGGCCCTTCACGATGACCATGGCCATCTGGGCATTGATAAGACATTTGGGCTACTACAGGATAGGTTCTACTGGCCTAGAATGAGAGAGTCCGTGGAGCAGCATTGTCGAAGGTGTAATCGCTGCTTACAAAGGAAAACACTGCCCACCAGGGCGGCTCCCATGGCACACTTGAAAAGTTCGGGCCCCATGGATCTGGTGTGTATGGATTTTCTCTGTATTGAGCCCGACAGTCGGGGCATTAGCAATGTTCTCGTGATCACTGACCACTACACCAGGTACGCCCAAGCGTTCCCTACGAAAGATCAGAAGGCCGTAACGGTGGCCCGAGTCCTGTGGGAAAAGTATTTCATTCATTATGGATTACCAAATCGTCTTCACTCTGATCAGGGCAGGGACTTTGAGAGTACACTGATAAAGGAATTGCTTACACTACTGAACATTGCCAAGTCACGTACCACCCCGTACCACCCTGAAGGGGATGCTTTTTTCCTGAACGGTTCAATCGCACCTTGTTAGATATGTTAGGAACTCTGACAAGCCCACAAAAGACGGAGTGGAGTAAGCACGTGGAGACATTGGTACATGCGTATAATTGTACCCGGCATGAGTCCACCGGGTACACCCCGTACTTTTTGATGTTCGGAAGAGAAGCACGATTACCGGTGGATGTGCGACTGCGGATATCTACCGATGGGGTATCCAACAGAACGCATTTCCGATACGTACAGCGGCTAAGGGACAGTCTGCAGCAGGCCTATAAATTGGCTGAACGAACGGCAGCGCAATTGAATGCGGGAAATAAAAGACGCTACGATCACAAAGTACGTCACAAGGAAATTCACCCCGGGGACGCGGTCCTCTTACGCAACTTAGGTGTTCCTGGGAAACATAAATTGGCGGACCGGTGGTGGGAAGGTGTGTACGAGGTGGAGTCACAGATGCCTGGCCTTCCTGTGTATCGGATTAAGGACTCCGAAGGCCGCGTAAAAGTGTGGCATAGGAATCACCTGCTTCCCATACCTCAAGTAGGGAACGACGAGTTGGAATTACCTGCTACGCCAATAGATGGAGAAGTTGAAAACCCAGAGGATGACCTAGAGACTGTAACATTCTGAGGATCCGATGGAAGGAACCTCTCAAAGGGGCCTTCCGGCCGCGGGGGCATCTCCCGAAGGAGCCACGGGTAAAGAGCCTCTTGGCCCGAACATCGACAATCTGACTCCCGTGAGTCAGTCCTTAGATCCACAAAGCCCATGTTTCACACCCCAGAGAGACTTTACTAATGCTAAAAACCCCTCAAGGGTAGAGATGGAAACACCAGTTGAGACTGGATACTCTGCAGAGGAAGCAGAGGAGAATCAACCTCGGCGAAGTCAAAGAACCAGTCAGCCTCCCATGCGAATGGCATACGATCAATTTGGGGCACCCCATTATGAGGCTCAGTAGTGGGCTCGGCATAGAATGCAATCTATGGTGGTACTGTTCAACGAAATGTGTAACCTAATCTAGGGAAGAGAGGGCTGTGTAAATAAGTTCATATATATGTTGTTTAGGAAGTCCAGCGGGGACGTTGGATTCTGGAGAGGGGAGAATGTAAGGATGTGTATACATATATATGAGGGTTCCGCGCTGTCACTAATAAAGGAAGCGCCATACTGTTCTTTTGCCAGTAAGGTCACTGTGTGAATAGTCAGGTTGCGCATGCGCGAGGGAAGCGCGCGAAGGGCAACCAATCTGGAGGGACTTTGGGGGTTGCACTCTGAACTTTGAACTGTGGGAGAGTCAGCTGAGGCTGAGGACCAATAGGGTGCGAGACTCTGGATAGAGACACAGGATGCGTGTGGGCGGTGGGAGACACGAGTGAGAGGTGAAGGAGGAAGGTGGCGGAACCTCGTGTGCGCAAGCGGAGGGTCAGTGACCCTTCCGCTTAGGTCAGATACATTCCCCAGCCCCCAGGAGCATTACCCCTGTCATCGTAGGGTGCCGCTTTTGTAGGGACGGCCGTAGCAGTTAGGGACGGATTCCATTAGTGCGGGTTCAGCTGCGGAGTCACGGACGCCATCTTGGTCTGGAGAACAGACCACACAGCATAGCGGAGTGTCGGCGCAAGGCTGGAGCAACACTACGGACCCTTTGTGAAGTGGTGTGGTCACCGTAGTGACCGGGAGGTATCGTTAGTCAACAAGTGCACCTACACCGGTCACCAGGCGCTGATCCCGCCTCCCACTAACTAATTGGGGGCACTAGTGTGCCATCAAACTATTCCATACAGATAATAGTTGCAGGACATACTCCTTGGGAGAGTGGCAGAGCCACCTGTGTACAGGACATAATCCCTATCAAGGTGTGGCCGAGCCACAGCGTGTTATGTTGTGATTGTAGAGTATAAGGGTCTTACGCATGTTATGTGTACTCTGCAAGATTCCACTAGTTAATATCAATAGTAAAAGGTTGCCTGTTGCACAATACGATTGTTATGTTTTCTTGCTCAGGGTAGATCTTCTACTATGGGGATCCTGGGTAAGTGGAGGCGCTGCACCATGAATAGTGAGGGTATGACCCCAGGCTCCCCAACAGCGGAGGCTTAGAGCTCCTGAAGCCACAGGTAACACACAACACCAGTAGTTCCTTAGTGCAGGGGTTCACAAAAAGGGCTACATATATACATACCTAACAGTTGCAGTGCGCAGTTGGTGTCTGACACACACACTCTCAGGCCTCGGACATGGTCAAAAAGACCGTGCAGACGATTAAACCAGATCTACCCTCTGGCATCAGACCAATGTTGGAGAGGCTGTGGTAATAGAGGGGACATGGCCCACATCTGGTGGACCTGTCCAGAAATTGTGAAATACTGGGCCAAGGTCCAAATTCTTATAAAAGAGGTCACAGGCCTAGAAATCCCTATTGAACCACTGACCTTCCTGTTGGCAGCACCCATGCCGAATATAGTTCGGCCCACCAGGAAATTAATATCCTTCATTCTCACTGCGGCGAGATGCTGTATTGCGGCCTCCTGGAGGAAAACAGCTACGCCAGCGCTCAATACAATAAAGAAAAGGATTGGGGAAGTAATGACCATGGAAAGGCTCACAGCCAACATCAGACAAAAAACCCCGGCCTTTGAGGATATATGGGAACCCTGGTTCCACTTTACCAGAGCGCCCCGACCAACCCAGGGAGGTGGGAGACTAACTCCCCCCCCATAAGGAAAAATCAGTACGAACTTCACTACACCCTATCAGCCCAGTAGGACGACAATACCCTCCCCCCCATCCCCCTCCCCCTGTTACGCCGGTACTGCCCGCAGACCAGACCCGTCCCTTCTCCTGAGGTGAGGAACGTATATGGACACGCACCCGCAGCAAAAGGAGCGTGTCCGGAGTGTGGTGATTTTGGCGCTGCCAGGCCAGGTGACGTTTAGCTAGCAATACTTGCCGGTACCGGTGTAGAAGTGCCGTCGTCGTTGCCGTTTTAGCCAAGGTCAGGGATAGGAGAATTCCGGAAGGTCGTTTGTCCAAGCAAGGGGTCGAGAGCCAGAGAAAGACGTCCGCCAAGCCAAGTCGAAACCTGAGTGAATGAGAGAGAATGCCAGAATAGTGATCCTAGTGGAAACTATGTCGAGCAATGACTGAATGACAGGACAGGCAATATAAAGCGTGGCTGACCAATAGGAAGAGGAGGCAGGCCTGGAGGAGTGCATGGAGCTGTCCTGGATAGGCTGTCCAAAGGAGGATACAGGTGAGTGGTATTTATGCCTGATTGATCCTTGTGTATGTGTTGGGGGCGGAGCCTCACTGCAGGAGCAGTGAATAAATTAAAAGAGTCCTGCGCGTGCTCTGTAACAGAGACGGGCACGCGCTCGCAAGCGGTAGCAGCCGCATGAGAGAGGGAAGTTCCCGCAGGAGCGCGAGAACGCAGAGGACGGCGGGGAACCCCCAGAGCCGCCGGAGGTAAGTGACGCCAGCGAGGGGCGCGCGCCACGGCAGCGGGGGTTAATGAAGGTGAGGAGGCACCAGGGCGCTGGTGCCGCGATCCCAGAGTCCTCACAGTACCCCCCCCTTCAGGATCGGCCTCAGGACGATCCTTCCATGGTTTTGATGGAAACTTCTTTCGAAAGCGTTTGAGGAGTCCTGGAGCATGAATATCTTTCAGGGGTACCCATGACCTCTCTTCGGGTCCAAAACCTCTCCAGTGGACCAAGAAGTGGACTTTACCTCTTGAAAGACGGGAATCCAGTAGAGCCTGTATTTCATACTCTTCGTTACCCTGTACCATCACAGGATCTGGTTTAGAAGTGTGGTCTGGAAAGAGGCTACTGGAGATAAAAGGTTTGAGAAGTGAGGTGTGAAAGACATTCGGGATTCTCATGCTTTGAGGAAGTTGGAGTCGAAAAGAAACCGGATTAACCTGCTCCAAAATGGAAAAGGGACCCAGGAACCTAGGAGCCAATTTGAGGGAAGGCGTTTTGAGACGGATGTTCTTGGATGAAAGCCAAACCTTGTCCCCGGGTTTGTATTCGGGTGCCGGACGACGGTGACGATCAGCCTGATTTTTAGATGTCAAGGATGCTTTTTGTAATGCAGATTGTATTCTGGACCAAGAGTCTTGTAGGAGAGCAATATGTTCGTCCACGGCTGGTACCCCAGAGGATTCTTTGGTAATAGGTAGGCGAGCCGGATGGAATCCGTAGTTGATAAAGAAGGGGGTCTCGTGAGTGGACTCATTCCTGGAAGAATTGAATGCGTACTCAGCCCAGGTAAGTAATTCTGCCCAGTCATCCTGAGAATTAGAGACGAAGCACCTTAAGTATTTCTCGAGGGATTGATTAACCCTCTCGGTCTGTCCGTTGGATTGAGGGTGATATCCAGAAGAAAAGGAAGACGAGATACCTAGTCTCTTGGTGAAATTTCTCCAGAACTTGGAGACGAACTGGGAACCCCGATCGGACACTATGGATGTGGGAATCCCATGGATCCGGAAAATCTCTTTGGAAAAAATATCCGCAAGGGCGGGTGAGGAGGGTAATCCTTTGAGAGGGATAAAGTGTGCCATCTTGGAAAATCGATCCACTACCACAAGAATGGTATTCATGCCATTCGACCTAGGCAACTCCACAATAAAGTCCATCGAAATGTGGGACCAGGGGCGCTCCGGAATAGGTAAAGGTAAGAGAAGACCCTGGGGTTTCTGACGAGGAATCTTGTTACGCGCACATACCGGACAGGCCCGTGTAAATTCCAGAATGGTTTTAACCATATTGGGCCACCAAAAGGTACGACGGATGAGATCCAAGGTCTTCTTGAATCCAGGATGCCCTGCCGAACGGACGGCGTGTCCCCAGTCCAGTATTTCAGGGATAAATTTGGGTTCCACATACAAAGAGTCTTTAGGAACCACAAGACCGGACGGGAGGTTCTCTTGAGACTTGATGATCTTCTCAAGATTCTTGAATGCCACGGCTGCTAAGATTCTTTGTTTAGGGAGGATGGACTCAGTGGATTTCTCTGATCTCTCTTCAGAAGAGTATTGCCGGGAGAGAGCATCCGCCTTGATGTTCTTAGTGCCGGGAATGTATGAGAGAACAAAATTGAATCTAGAGAAAAATAACGCCCAGCGAGCTTGGCGAGGACCTAAGCGACGAGCATTCTCAATGTACAATAAGTTTTTATGGTCCGTAAGAATGGTGAATGGCTCTTTTGACCCCTCCAGAAGATGTCTCCATTCTTGAAGAGCCATTTTGACGGCCAAAAGTTCCCTATTGCCCACGTCATAATTCCTCTCTGCCGATGAAAATCTTTTGGAGAAAAACCCGCAAGGATGAAGTTTATCCTGGGGAGAAAATTTCTGAGACAGAACCGCACCAGCCCCACAATCCGAAGCGTCAACCTCTAAGGTGAATGGAAAATTAGTGTTTGGGTGTCGAAGGATGGGAGCAGAGACAAAAGCTTGTTTCAGTGTTTCGAATGCCGTGAATGCCTCAGGAGACCAAGCTGAAGGATCTGCACCTTTTTGGGTTAGTGCTGTGATAGGAGCGACAATAGTAGAAAAGTTATGGATAAACTTCCGGTAATAGTTAGAAAAACCTAAAAACCGTTGAATAGATTTAAGGGAATTGGGTTGCGGCCAATCCACGACGGCTTTCAGTTTCTCTGGGTCCATGGCCAAACCTCTGTTGGAGATGATGTATCCGAGAAAGGCAGTGGTGGACTGATGAAAACTGCATTTCTCCATTTTAGCAAACAACCGGTTCTCTCGGAGGCGTGAAAGTACAAACTTCGTGTGAATGATATGATCCTGTAAGTTTTGAGAAAAAATGAGGATATCATCCAGGTAAACAATGACAAAGCGATTGAGGACGTCCCGAAAAATGTCATTGATGAAGTCCTGAAAAACTGCTGGTGCGTTGCACAACCCGAAGGGCATCACAAGATATTCGTAGTGTCCACTACGGGTGTTGAAGGCAGTCTTCCATTCATCGCCCTCACGGATGCGGATGAGGTTATATGCCCCACGAAGGTCCAGTTTAGTGAAGAGGTTGGCCCCCTGAAGTCTGTCAAAGAGTTCGGAGATGAGTGGGAGTGGGTAACGATTCTTCACCGTAATATGGTTCAGACCCCGGTAATCAATGCATGGTCTGAGAGTACCATCCTTCTTTTTGACAAAGAAGAATCCGGCCCCCGCAGGAGAATTGGAATGACGTATAAAGCCCCGTTTGAGATTCTCACGAATATATTCGTCCATAGCTTCCGTCTCGGGCAACGAGAGAGGGTAAGATTTGGCCTTAGGCAAGGTATAACCAGGTACCAGGTCAATAGGACAATCGTAGGAGCGATGAGGGGGTAGGAGCTCAGACTGTGTCTTGCTAAAAACGTCCAAAAATTCTGCGTACGGAGAAGGTAACTCTCTCAGAGAACTGGATGCGTTACCTAATAGGAATGATGATCGCTCGGTAGACACGGAAGATTCCTCTGACCTTGGCCTCCAATTAAGAGGATTAGAAGAAACCCAATCGATAAGTGGATTATGCTTCTGTAACCAGGGCAAGCCGAGCGTAATCGGTGTTCCTGGGGCGTGAATAACGTCAAAGCCCAGAGTCTCTTTGTGCGAATGAGTAGAAAGGGTGATAGGTCCGGTCTCCAAGGAGATATAAGCCGGAGTGAGAGGCTGATTATCGATCCCAACCAAGGCAACGGGAGAGTTCTTTTTGGAAAGTGGAATCTGATTTTGTTCAGAAAAGGTCTGATCCATGAAGTTTCCTCCTGCGCCGGAATCGATAAATGCTGCCGTGGAGGTGCGGAAAGTCGGCCCTGAAAGGGAGACGGGAATGGTCAGTCTTTTGGGAAGTTCCCTTTCGAGAGGGGGACAAGGAGATTTAGCACCCAGCGAGCGCCCCTTCGTACTCACTGGGTTGTCGTTTCCCGGAAATGGTGGATTATTACGTGTACGCTGTTCAGAAGATCCGCAATGATGGCACGACTCTCCAGTAGAGCGAAGTTGAAGTAATGGTGTCCGAGGTTGCTGGACCCCGAGTTGCATCGGCTCTGGGGCCTCCAGCGCCGGCAGCGGAGAGAACACGGGTCTCGGGGTAGCAGAGAACCTGGAAAAGGAAGCACGGAAAGGCGTAGACCGGGAATGCTGACGCTGAGCGCGGCGTACCTGGAGGCGCTGATCCATACGATTGGCCAGGGAGATGAGGTCCTCCAGTAGTCCTGGCCTGGGGTGAGAAGCAAGTTCATCCTTCAGGGAATCCGATAGACCTCTCCAGAAGACGGAGACTAAAGCCTCCTGACCCCAATGAGTCTCAGCTGCTATGGTTCTGAATTCCAAGGCGTATTGAGACACAGGCCGACGTCCCTGTGTAAGCTCCAGCAGGAAATCAGAAGCAGTCTCTTGACGTGCAGGGGTGTCGAAGACCTGTCGGAAATCTCGTCTGAAGGCCGCGTAATCTCGGGTAATATCAGGGCGTAATTCCCAGATCGGGGAGGCCCACGCCAATGCGTTACCTGTGAGAAGACTATATACGTAGGCTACCTTTTTCCGGCCAGTGGTATACAACTGCAGAGCCATCTCGAACTGGATCTCACACTGGTTGAGAAAACCACGACAGGCGTGGGGGTCCCCTGCGTAAGGCCTCGGAGCCGGAATCTTCGGAACTGAGGATGAAGTGAAAGTTAAGTCAGACTGCGCCGGCGGCGCAGCCGCAGGTGGTGCCTGTACCTGTTGGGAGAGGAGAGTCACTTGATCCGTTAAGGCCTGGATCTGTTGATACATGGCCGTCCTCATAGAGTCCACATCAGTCTGGTCTGCGTCTTGTGGGCTCGACATAATGTTACGCCGGTACTGCCCGCAGACCAGACCCGTCCCTTCTCCTGAGGTGAGGAACGTATATGGACACGCACCCGCAGCAAAAGGAGCGTGTCCGGAGTGTGGTGATTTTGGCGCTGCCAGGCCAGGTGACGTTTAGCTAGCAATACTTGCCGGTACCGGTGTAGAAGTGCCGTCGTCGTTGCCGTTTTAGCCAAGGTCAGGGATAGGAGAATTCCGGAAGGTCGTTTGTCCAAGCAAGGGGTCGAGAGCCAGAGAAAGACGTCCGCCAAGCCAAGTCGAAACCTGAGTGAATGAGAGAGAATGCCAGAATAGTGATCCTAGTGGAAACTATGTCGAGCAATGACTGAATGACAGGACAGGCAATATAAAGCGTGGCTGACCAATAGGAAGAGGAGGCAGGCCTGGAGGAGTGCATGGAGCTGTCCTGGATAGGCTGTCCAAAGGAGGATACAGGTGAGTGGTATTTATGCCTGATTGATCCTTGTGTATGTGTTGGGGGCGGAGCCTCACTGCAGGAGCAGTGAATAAATTAAAAGAGTCCTGCGCGTGCTCTGTAACAGAGACGGGCACGCGCTCGCAAGCGGTAGCAGCCGCATGAGAGAGGGAAGTTCCCGCAGGAGCGCGAGAACGCAGAGGACGGCGGGGAACCCCCAGAGCCGCCGGAGGTAAGTGACGCCAGCGAGGTGCGCGCGCCACGGCAGCGGGGGTTAATGAAGGTGAGGAGGCACCAGGGCGCGGGTGCCGCGATCCCAGAGTCCTCACACCCCCCCCTCCTTCCACCCCCTCAACTACCCCACCACCCTCCCTCCTTCCCTTCTCTCTATGAAGGCTCCCCTCCCTTTTTTCATGGACAACTTAGGTTGCCTTTCTTTCCCCCCCTTTAAAAAAAAAATATGTTTTGGAAAATATTAGGCTACAAAATATGTCAGAAATGTTGTATTCTCTAAAAATGCCTAATAAAAACATTGAAAAAAAAAAAAAAAAAAAAAAAAAAGACCGTGCAGAGGCGCTCTGAGGGGAAACATTATCCCTATCAGCGCCGCGGCCTTAGATGGCACTTCCGTAGGCGTGCGGAAGCGTGTGGAAATGCAGAAGACAGGCAAGTTTAAATTTAGTCGCTCATGCAAGCGCAGGGCCGGTCACGTGACTGCCAGAAGCCAATGGCAGTCGGTGCCGTGACGTGGCGCCCTAGCCCCGCCTCCCGCCCATCTCCCACCCGGCACACAAGCGCTCGCTGACGCTCATGCAAGGACAAGAAAAATCTCCTGCGTGAGCAGGTGAGCATGAGCGTCAGCGCTGCCCAGCGCCGCTCCCTGCACAATGTCCCAGGCCTCAGACACACACACTCTCTCACTCTCTCAGACACACACACTCTCAGACACACACTCTCTAACTCTCAGACACACACTCTCAGGCACCCTCTCTCACTCATTCTCTCTCACTCTCTCTCACTCACTCTCTCTCACTCTCTCTCATTCTCTCTCATTCTCACTCTCTCACTCTCTCTCACCCTATTTAGCACATGTTATTTAGCACATGTTACTTAGCACATGGTACTTAGCACAGCAGCCTTGTAAATCAGGCTGTAATTCTGCCAAGTTACTGTACAGACGACCCAGGGATAAATTGATCTCCGGTACAAAGAGGGAACTACACATATGTATTTAGGGATACTTTATAGCGTAAAGATCTCAGCTTGTTGTACACAGCTTGTGGAACACACACACACGCACACTCACACACACACACATACACACACACACTCACATACACACACACTCACATACACACACACTCACATACACACAACCGATGCTATACATACAAGGATGTAGCACCAGTGCTACCTGTGACCATGAAGGGCTGTTATATAGTGTGCGGCCGTGCGCACGCGCGTGCCTGTGCGAAGGCGCGTGCACGTACCGCACACGTTTTGTGAGTATACTGTGCGCGACTGTATGTGTGTGTGTGTGTGTTTTAAAATAAATAAATAAAACCTGAAATAATTTTTTTAATAACGTTGTACATACATACACTCAAATACACACATAATACACACATATAATTACATTTTCAGCGGCAGTAGCAGCGCGATTTCTTTCTTTTTTTCTTCTTTCCCCCTGTCGGACGGTTCCACTCTCCATGCCGTGCGTGCTCTGTGTCATTATAGAAAGGCCGACTAACGTCAGCCAACTATAAATGCCGCGCACTCCCGCGCTATAGAACGGGCCAAAGATAGCAAAAGAAGGGGATCCGGAGTGGCGGCGAGAAGTTGCAATGCAAACCCCAAGGTCAGGAGATAGAAGGGTTTATTCGTGCAGGCACTAAACAGCACTGTCCTTGGTCTCCCTCCTGCGTGTCTCACGCCACAAGGGCGCTTTACAAGTTCCTGTATAGCGCTGTCAGTTTTAGGCCATGATTATAGCAGAAATCGCGTGCGACGCCGCGCGCCTGACAAACTATCAGAGTGCACACACCTGTTGCGGTGTTTGCGCCGCCTGGAGCTGCCGGGCGGGGGTCTCCTGGAGCGATTCTGAAATTTGTTCAGTGGAGGCGAGTCACGTGAGCGGTTCCAGCCAATGAGGGCAAACCACTCACGGCCACGCCTCCTCTCCTGTCTCCTTGAATCCCTGGTATAATCAAGATGCCTCAAAAAAGCATAAAACATGCAAAATACTCTGATCGGAGTGCGCTTCTAGCACCAAAACCACCAGTAGCACAGGAACATAAAACAATTAGGTTAATTGGGACATTTAACCACCAATGGGACTGTAACGGGATTTATCCCTGTTCAGGAAATGTGCCTCTAATCCAGCAGTGTGGTGGTTAACTGCTGGTAGTCAATTAACCAACACCACCTGGCTGATTAGGTTTGTTAGAAAAGCCTGCCTTTGAGACAGGAAGAAAGATTTTTCCTGAGGCTCACAAATTGCGGGACTTACCATAGGAACAGACATCTTGAGCGTGCCAGAAGAGACTGCACGCTGCCAGCAAGACACAGGGGAAAGTACTTCTAAACCTGGATCCTTACATTGCCTTATCGCCCAAAGGTGTGGACACCAGAAGAACAAAGAAGCCTTCCTCTACAAGAAACAGATAAGACTTTCCTTTCTAAGACTTTTTGTATATCTGCACATATCAAGATATATGTTTGGGGCTGGGAGAAATGCTAATCTAAAGGGAATTGTGGACTGCATAGGTTTCACTAGAAATACTCAAAAAGTGGAACAGAACCTTTCTTTGACCCCTTATTTGCATATGTTTGGATGATTTTCGTGTGTTAAAGAAGCAGGCGCAATAAAAGCCTTATTTAATTTCACCTTAAAAAAGTCTCCATTGCATACCTCTGCACATGTCCTCTTACATATGGTGTCTGAAGTGGGATTGATATGGCCCTTAAAGTTAAAAGGGGCCCCGGAGATTGCCTGTGAATTTTTTTTTGTGCTTTTTGCCTACAAACAGCCTGAGCAACATAAACACAGAATCACATGCAGCAGAGACCAGAATTAAAGGGATACACATCCAGGCAGGAAATCTACACTGCACTGAAGAAAGCCACAAAACCACAGATGGACTCTTTTCCCCGATTCCAAGAGGAGAGAGAGACTGTGCTGAAGCAGGTAAACCTCACTTGCCTATCACAATAAAGTGTAATATGGTTGTTGAAATAGGGGTTTTGCCTTCCAGCCGTAGTCTGGGTTCAAGAAGTAAGTTAGCCCTTAAAAGGGATTGGTGTTTGTTGTTTTCAAATGTTTCGCTGAAGAAGTGAATACAGATGGTGACCCATGAGCGGTACTGATTCTGCAAGTAAAGGCTGCCACACCGCATAGGACTACCAGCTGTGAATGGAGTATATGCAGAAAAGTGTGAAAATTGATGCAAGACTGTGCTGAAGCAGGGGAATTTTCAGCAAATAAGTGCTGAGGGTAAAATTGCCCTACCGGGGAAAAAGGGGAATTGCTGAACTGTGTAAAAGATATCCCAAAGCCAATTGCTGAGTGTTGAGTCGCCCTGCCGGGAGTGAAAGAAATATTCCACTGCAAAGAATATATATTTTTCTGCAAGTAAAGTCTATCTATGTATATTGGAATAGTGAATGCCATAATACCCAAAGATGAGACTGAAAATTACTGAACTCAAGCAGAAAACCAAATGCCTTTGCTGAAGCCAGAAAATGGGCAGCTAGCAAGCATTATATTTAAAGAAATAGAACCCTGGGAATGTAAAATGGCCACCCAGCTGAAGTCAAATACAGACTCTGCAAAAACTTACCCAAGGGAAGAAAAAGTCTACAGAGATGCCTGTGAGAGCTACGACCTCTACAAGGAAAATATGCCCACCGGTAGGACTACCACAATTGGGGGTTCTAGCAAATACAGTGGCAACAGCTGCAATAGCGCCTCCTGAGGTCAGGAAGAAAATTACACCCGATAGCCCCAAAATAGAGGACAAGATGCAGCGTTCCTGTAATGAACCCTACCCCACGGAAGAGTGGCCCTACCAGTCCAATAAAGAGGAAGACATCTCTTACGGGGAACACGAACCGAGTCACAACCACAAAACAGCCCAAGAATGGTGGGGGTACCTGAACTCGGTACGAACCGAAAAGACCGCACTCTATGATGACAAATATGATCGGCAGCAGATCACCAAATATTTCTGTCAGCTAATGCAACTGCAAGAAAAGCCTGGAGTATACAACAAAGCTGCTGAAGTATCAAATAAAGAAGGAGACCCCAGTATTCCTGATGGGACGGAGTCATCCAAAACAAAAAGGCAGAAAAAGAAAAGCGTTCTTCACTTACCGTGGAAGGAACAGACACGTCCGCAGATCCTGTGGAGAAAAAGGGGGACCGAGATGCCCTGCAGCCTAGAGAAAATGGAGAATTCGTCCCGCGGTTAACCGAATATCCAGAGGGCCCAAGGCAGAAGTCGTGTACCCCAAACAAATGTCTGTCCGGTGCCAACAGTGAGGAACCCTCAACCAACCATCCCAGGGAAGCGGAGCCAGAACCAGTGAGTGTCGATCACTTGACCAGCCCTGAAGATGCCCTGAAAAATGCAGGCGTGACTGTGATCTGCTCCAGGAACAATTGAAACTGAAGAAAGATGGTTACGCAGAGCTACTGAAAAATAACGTGAAGCTACAGAATTATGTGCTCACAATGTACTCTTCGGCCAGGACAGAATTGGATGATCTCAAGACTGAGCTAGATACTGCAAACGCTACTATTTCCGACCATGGATTAAAAGCAGAGCCAATCTGATAAAATGATGGCTAAGCTGAAGCGGAAGTATGAGGAGGCACTGAAGGAAATGACAGTCTTTCAGCAAGAGGTTCACACTCTTCGCGTAGAGCTGAATGCCTCACAACAGAAGGTCAACAGTGTCCGGACAGAGGTGGACGTATCTCAGAAGGAGGTTCATACACTCCGCAGAGCACTGGATGCCTCACATCATGAGATCAACAGCTGCCGCACAGAACTGGAAGTCTCCAGAAAGGAACTTCACAAAGAAAATTTGGAGTTGACAAACCACGTCAATGGAAAGAATGAAAAGCTGCACGAGCTTGAAAAAATAAAGAAACGGTTGGAAGATGAAAAAGTTGAAGCAGAGCACTGACTGCAGAACCAACTGCAACGTCTGTGTACTCACCTCCAGGATGTCGAGGAGAAGCAGCGAACTCTGCAGGAAGAAAATCTGCAGGCTGCTAAGGAAATACAAGTGCTGCAGGAACATCTGATTACCCAGTGCGTCCTCGCAAAGCAACAGGATAAACTGAAGTCTACCCTGACCATCACCAAAGCATCGCTAGAGGCTAAGCTTAGAGGCCAGGTGACTCGGTACAAGAGGGAGCGCAAGAAGGTCCAGAAACTGAGACAAGTAACTGTGGCCCGAGCAAAGAAATTCACAGTGCTTCACAATACAATGAAAATGTGGAAGCAAGCTCAGAGAAAGCAAAGTGTGCAGATAAATTCCCTACGTAGAGACTTGCAAGACGCACTCAAAAAACAGGGATCTCTCGCGGATGAGATTACAGTTCTACAAGGACAAGTATTGACCCTGACCAAGCGTCAGTATCCCACAGCCACAAAAACCCATAAAGACAAGGGTACAGTGAGAGGTGGGAATACCGCTCGTCTGAAAAACAAGGTTGCAAATTTTGAACCACCTAAACAAGCACTAGCAAAACCTTCAGCCACCCAACAGGCAACAAAAAAAGGTACACGTGCTGAATCAAAACCAGAAGAATCCTTAGCTGATGAAGCTGAAAAGATGGGACATTCTCTGGAAGTGGATGTGGAATTGCAACTCAATCCCAAAGAAGCTGAACTAGCAACTCCATTGAGTGAAAAAGTGCAGAGAGACAGCTTCAAGAGCGGAAAACTCAAAGGGCTGTTTTTAAACGCTCTGCAACTGTTGCCATACAGTCTGGCTACAATAAGAGGAGCACCCGACGCAAGGGAAATCTCACGCAGTAAAAAGACTATACTTGGAAGAAGTCCTCCTCGAGCGACTGAGGAATGCTGATCTCAAGCACCTTCGGGAGGAGACACGAATAAACTGGAGAAAGGGCTCCAATCCCAGCGGGACTGAGGGTTCTCTTCCTCCATCCACTCTCATTCAAGTCACAGAGATATCTCGAATGAAAGTGGAAGGATGGACTTTGGCCGTGGCAAGCCCGAGCTTCCCACAAACAGGGGAGGTATGTAATACGGGATTTATCCCTGTTCAGGAAATGTGCCTCTAATCAAGCAGTGTGGTGGTTAACTGCTGGTAGTCAATTAACCAACACCACCTGGCTGATTAGGTTTGTTAGAAAAGCCTGCCTTTGAGACAGGAAGTGAGATTTTTCCTGAGTCTCACAAATTGTGGGACTGACCATAGGAAAAGATTTCTTGAGCGTGCCAGAAGAGACTGCACGCTGCCAGCAAGACACAGGGGAAAGTACTTCTAAACCTGGATCCTGACATTGCCTTATCGCCCAAAGGTGTGGACACCAGAAGAACAAAGAAGGCTTCCCCTACAAGAAACAGATAAGACTTTTCTTTCTAAGACTTTTTGTATATCGGCACATATCAAGATATATGTTTGGGGCTGGGAGAAATGCTAATCTAAAGGGAGTTGTGGACTGCATAGGTTTCACTAGAAATACTCCCAAGTGGAACAGAAGCTTTCTTTGACCCCTTATTTTCATGTTTGGATGATTTTCTTGTGTTAAAGAAACAGGCGCAATAAAAGCCTTATTTAATTTCACCTTAAAAAAGTCTCCATTGCATACCTCTGCACATGTCCTCTTACAGGGACCATCAAAAGTGTTCTATCCAGACATTGGCACTTATTGCTCAATGATAGAGATCTTGAGGAGGTACTTAAATCTAAGCCAAATCTGGTGAGCAGAAGTAATTTAAGAGACATACTGCTCCAGAGTCATATGAGAAACCAAAAGATTAATTCAGATGTGGGAAGCGCAAAGCTTGTCCTTTTATGTCACCTACTAAAAACTTTTTAAACTGGGACAACAGTAAGCAATTTAAAATAAACCAATGTATTAATTGCCAGATGGAAGGAGGGATTTATCAAATAGTATGCCAATGCGGCAAACAGTATCTAGGGGAAGGAATTTGGTGCATGCGGGCTCGATAAGGAACAAATTTGAGAGACCTGTGGCCCGCCATATAAATGAAGCACACTTTGGGGACATTAAGATGCTTCGTTTTTCAGACATAGACCATTTGTAAATTGGCCCCAGGAAGGTGACTGGGACCAATATCTCCTGAGGTGCGAAACTGAATGGATTTATAAGCTACAAAGCCAGTACCAATCCGTTCTTAATTAAGGCTTTTTATTTACACCTTTTTATCTAGATGGATGTGGTTCAAATATCCAAAATGATGAAATAAAAGGTTTTTCTGATTTTATTCAGCATTGTTCAATCGAGGCTTTTCCTAGTCTCTAACAAAGAGCCGACGGGTACGAAACTTCTTGTTTTTTTGGGAGTTTGCTTTGTTTAATTCTGGCTTATTTTTGTTGATTGCCGTGGTGTGTGGGTGCTGCAGGAGGGGCGACCAGGTCGCCGGGAGCTCTGAGGTGGGACGCCGATAGGGCGCCGACATTTTGGATATTCGTACATGCGCACGAAAGCTATTGTGCATGCGCAAGCCTATTTAGTTGCGGTGGCCATATTTGTACACCATGCGCAGAGCAATTAGAGCAGCGGCCATGACTCCAATTGGCTCCGCAAGGGACTGCAAGTCCCATGAGGCAGGGAGCTGGAATTAGACACATTTGTCATGCTCAGCGGGACCACGCCAGTCTGAGCCAGGACAGAGAAGGGGAAGGTATGTTCTGAGTGTCGGTGGCACTCAGACTAGGCCAGAGACCCCCCCCCCCCACCCTTAAACTACAGCTAGGCTCCAACTCACAGACGCTTCCCCATTTACTGTCTAATGTCAGGGACACTGTGAAGATGCCGCACAGTGATTGCAGCCTGTGTTCTGGGACCAGACAAGCTTCGTAGTAAGAGACCCTGTATGGTGATATTATCCATGCCAGAATTCACCCACTGCAGAGGCGGACGCCTTCGCGGACGACGACGTTGCTACATCAAGTGGATCCCTGTTGCTAAGTCGACCGCACCGGCTACTGGAGTACCCGACAGGTACCTCAACTAAGTGCACCAACATTCTAAGGGATAGCACTATCTCCTACGCTTTGGGTGGGCCCTGACATTGTTAAAGGGACATTCGGATATTGGTGCCTGGCACCCAATGTACTTTGGGGACACTCACTGGTGGTATCGGGTTGGGGCCTATTATACTGTGTGGTACAGGGTACTGTTATTAGAGTGTACAGTAAAGGGTAATATATATATATATATATGTATGTATGTATGTATGTATGTATGTAGCCCTGGTAAGAATTTAGGCTATACAGTATGTCTATCCTCCTACTGGTATAAGCCCTGCTAACGGCAGGCCGCCAGTAGTTATCATGGGTTTCCCCCGCTTCAAGCCCTGGCCTGATTGGTGAAGGTACGCCCCCTGACTGTGTGGAAGGCAAGAGACACAGGGGAGGGGCCTGTTGACATCCTGATGGTGGGGCTGTCTAAAGTTAGTGGGCTGTTCCTGTTAGAGACAGTTTGTCTGTGTTAAGGAGTAAGAGGAGAAGGAGTGAAGTCTGTCCTGGGATCAGAGACAGGAGAATGCAGTGTGACAGTTGGAGGAGAAGCTCAGGCCAGACTGAGTAGAGTTCACAGAACTATTGGGTGGACCAATGCCCCTCACCCTGCTCAGGGGGTGAGGGGAAAGCTAGCCCAACCCTGAGTGTCTGCACCTTGGGGTGGAGGCCGGGAGCAGTGTGAGCCCCAGACAGCCATCCTGAAGGGGTACAGTCTGGAGGAGAAGGAGGAGGAGGAAGAGACACTGTACTTGATCTGCTGCTACAGTGAGCTGTTGAGGTCAATAAAGAGACATTGCTGCTTTTAAAGAGACTTGAGTGAGACTGAAATCTCTCGCCCCAACCCAGGGCTCTCTGGAAGGATTTCACCCTACCCTGATAGGGCTTGCCAGAGATGGAGGCGCTGCACCATTGTTAAAAGATGAAGGCACTTACCCCAGAAGCCTGTCCCTGTTGTCCCCCATATCATTGCGGGCGACTCAGGCCCTCCTTTTACCAGCAGGTATGCACCACCAACATACATGTAGCCAGAGTACATTCCACCCTAGTGGTCCAGTCTGCGACCGGGAGGGGGGAATATGGGTTACATTTGGAGGCGAGCTGCTGAGATCCAAAAGCAGGACAGGCTTTCAGCGAAGCAGAGCTGGAAGCGCTAAGTGCAACTTCCATGCAAGGGCTGTAGAAAGTAGGGCGCAAATGCACATCAGGGGTAGTCAGGGGAGCGTGGACTCTCGCACAGTACGCCCTGGGTGCCCTAAGAGGGTGTTGTAAGATGGGTGTGGAGCTATAGCTGTCCTAGTCCCTTGAGGCAGATAGTGTGAGGCAACTGGGGGGGTTAGCCTGTTAACTAGTCCAGGGACCATGGCCCAGGGCCCGCACTATGAGTGGCCAAAAGTAGGAGATGCTCGTACTTAGGGAGATGCCCGGGTACACTAGCCATCACCCACATAAAACACATTACAGAGTACTTGCAGGAACCGTCAGAGGGTGCGGTGCACAGAGAAGGAGTTCTGCCTAGCCTTGGGTATGCCACATCATATCAGTGGGTAAAGCATTCAGAGAGCATGCAGAAAGCATCAGAGAGTATCAGTGAGAACAATCAGTGTCTAGGAACGAGTTATGCACTAGACACTGAGAATAGTGAAGTTATACATGTGGAGGGCTCATTAAAGATGGCGGCCGTCACTACATGTGCTCTGCGGGGCAAGAAGGAGTTAAAAATGGCGACAGCAGCGCCATCCATGGCCCAGCAGCTAGCAGCCGTCCCAAAATGGCGACTCCCGCCAATCCTGGATTGCGCACGTGAGGCGTGCAAAGAGACTATAAAATAAATGTGGCGAGAGATGTGCAGGGGTTTGGCGCCAAACCCAGATCCCCTGCAAAAGGAGCGGCACGAAAGCCAAAAGCCCAGCCACCTGTGCTGTGACTGGCCGACAGACAAAGCCACATCACGCTGAGTGAAAGAGGGCCCCTCCTCTTGTTTCCACCAGAGGGAGGGGGCACTGCAAGAGCCAATCAGAGTTGTCCTCTCCGGAGAAGGGAGGGACAGGAAGTGAGAGCGAGGAACTTCACTTTAGCCTCATATTCAAAGAGCAAGGAGCTAACGAACTGAACTGTTCAACCCCTGCGCAAAATATGTCTGAACTGAGCATGACAATCTTCCAATTTCCAGGAGGCTTCCTGGTTGTGGAGGTTGACGGCCGAGAGTATCTCCGGTGCCTGTGCGTACACTGCAGGACACTCGGACCGGCCCCGAGCACGAAAGCACGATGCCCTCAATGTGGCACGTTCTACCTGTGGCCTACCGAGCCATGGCCAATGATCAAGACCCCTCGGGGTGCCTCTCCGGGAACTCTAACGGAGGTGGCGGAGGCGGCGGATGAGGCTGCCCTAGTTCCCAGCATCACCGCTGAGGTGGGAACCAAGGCCCAGCCAACTACAGAGCCGAGAGATGTTCCGACGGTGAAGAGCGCGACCGCAGTGGAGGTACCGGAGCGGGCCCGTTTCGTACCAATACCCACTGGCGGTGCAGCAAAAGACCCCGGTGACTCCCTAGCGGAGGAACCGATCAAGTCGTCTTCGGAGGAAGAAGATGGCGTGTCATCGGTGGCGATGCGCCTACCGGCGAACCACCCCAGCTGTAACAAAGATGGCGGTCCACTTACCGGAGAGAGGGAGCAGACGAGTCCGGACACCCCCTGACGGCGAGCGCTGGTGCGACCTGTGGCCCGTAGAAGTCCCACGGCCGTGGTGACTCCCAGTGCGGCGGAGACGGAATCCGAGACTGCTCCGAAGGAGCCATAGATCACCAACAGGCAGCGGAGCGGTAAGGAGACACCCCCACCCCCTTACTCCCGCCAGGCGAAGACGGAACCTGCAGAGGATGAGAGAGAGAGGCTTGCAGCCTACCTGCACGTCCGTGACCCAGATGGTCCACCACCGCCCCTTCGGGTCCTCGACGCACTTCCGGTGCGAGACCACGGAGCGGATGGAGATTCCGCGGGCACCAGTGATGATGTCACTTCCTGGTCCGACTGGCAAAGCGGCCCGGGAGAGTTGTTCTCCCCGCGGAGAGTAGCTATGGCAGCTGCAATGGCCACATTGAAGGCCCAAGGCATATCCAGAGGACCACGAAGCACGCCGGAGAGGCATTGCCCGATTGATAGACACTTTCACGGACATTGCCGATGCCCCTGCCCCTAGCGCCATTGCCCGATTGATAGATACTTTCACGGACATTGCCGATGCCCCAGCCCCTGCCCCTAGCGCCATTGCCCCGGCCACTGCCCCTGCCCCGTCACGAGTAAAGACACCGGGACCTAGCGGGGATAAGTTGAGTAAGAACCCCAAGTACACTAAAGATTGGAGGGATTTGGAGCTGAGTGATGAAGGATCTGATGGGGAGATACCATACACTGGCGACACACTTTATTCGAGCTCGGCTAGTCCCAGGAATTCGGGTATACCCGGGTGTATTGAGGTTTGTGACTGTTTTCTGCCCAAGTACATTGAGGTATTTTCCAAGCAGGGATTGAAGTATTTTATTCCCTCTGGCTGCAATACTGCACAGTATATATATATATATACTGCATTACAATTCATGAATTTATGCCATCTGGTAGACACGCGAAGCATTGCAGCCTATTAAATCCTAATCATTATCATTTAACAGATCAGCCGCCCGTCAGCCAGGCATGAACCCAGGCTGGGAAGGCAAACGCAACGGGGCTTGTCAGAGGTGAGGAGCGGCGCATTCCAGGTATCTGCCAGGTACATACTGGGTATTTGCTCGAATAAAGTGTGTCGGTGCAGTATGCCAATATAATTCGTGTGCCTAACCCTGTACCATTTTCTCCTGTGCCTAGAGGGAGGGCCCAAGGGTCCCATACTACTGCGGAGGCAGAGCCTGTGAGTAAGGTGGTACACAAGATGAACCCCACCATTTACACCGATGATACAAGAGGTAGACGCAGAGGCTCGCACTCTACTGAGTCGGTCACGTCAGGTGTGTCCTCACAGACGGAGTCAGAGGCAGGTACCTCCAGTGCAGTGTCAGGGTACAAGCACCATGACAAGTGGTGGGCACCCCTGTTTACAGGATACCACAAGGGTATGGACCGTACGAGGTTCCTGTTAATGAGGAATAACATAGTTGACCATTGGTGGGCTGTAGGTGCTTTTTCTCCCCAGGAGGTGGCAGATGAGTTGGAGTTTCGCTACCAGGAGATAGAGCAGAAGAACATCCTTCCTAAGGGGGCTGCCATATTATATGACGATGTTTCCCCAGAGGAGCCTGAGTTTTGGGTACTGCCAAGCAGGGCGGGTAACCGTAAACTTACCAAGCTTAGCCGAGCAGACAGGGCCATAGTGGCCAGGTATAGACAATCTCATGGCTATGAGTTTCCCTATGTACCTGAGCCGATAATGCAAGAAATTGAGGAGCAGAGGGATAGCTGGCTCCGAGAGGCAGTGATGGAATACTTACGAACTAGGCTCGGTAAGGCGGGTTATCACAATGAGGATAAAATATGTGACGTGATCCGGGCCTGGAGCATAGGGAGAAGCATCTACATGCATAGTGTAGTGTATCGGCCGGAGTATGGGTCGTTACAGCCATACTATGTCACGATAACGGATCATAATGGGCGGGAAGTAAGAATGCCTGACCCGCGACATTATTATTAAGTTGGTTCTTCATGTTGGGAGTAACCATGTGCCTTTTTGTTATACGCCATCCGGGTGGAATGGTCTGACGTGCAAACAATAATCATTACCATGTGTTTGTTTCCCAGATTGTTCACCTGCGGGATGGAGCTGCTAAAGTTAGGTCCAAGGGGGGACCATTGGATTCCACCTGAGGGAGAGTGTAGCCCTGGTAAGAATTTGGGCTATATGTCTATCCTCCTACTGGTATAAGCCCTGCTAATGGCAGGCCACCAGTAGTTATCATGGGTTACCCCCGCTTCAAGTCCTGGCCTGATTGGTGAAGGTAGGCCACCTGACTCTGTGTGAAAGGCAAGAGACACAGGGGAGGGGCCTGCTGACATCCTGATGGGTGGGGCTGTCTAAAGTTAGTGGGCTGTTCCTGTAAGAGCCAGTTTGTCTGTGTTAAGGAGTAAGAGGAGGAGTGAAGTCTGTCCTGGGATCAGAGACAGGAGAATGCAGTGTGACAGTTACATAGTTACATAGTAGATGTGGTTGAAAAAAGACGTAGGTCCATCAAGTTCAACCTATGCTAAATTTAGACAACCGATACTTTATCCTATATCTATACTTACTTATTGATCCAGAGGAAGGAAAACAAAAAACCCCATTAAGGGGAAAAATTAATTCCTTCCTGACTCCAAGAAATGGCAATTGGATTAATCCCTGGATCAACATCCTTCCCATGTATACTTATTTGGTATATACCTGTATACCTTTCCCATCTATAAAGATGTCCAACCTTTTTTGAACAAATCTATTGTATCTGCCATCACAGTCTCCATGGGTAATGAATTCCACATTTTAACTGCCCTTACGGTAAAGAAACAAAAAAGGGTTGGAGCGCAGAGAAGAAGAAATTCCAGAGTTAAATAATAGTCAATTTATTGGTTAGTACACTGTATAATATAACTTACAATGAGGTAGAACTGCCTGCACGATGGAGCTTCCACAATGTGTCTGTAATCAGCGCCGTCAAACACCCTGCCCAGACCGTACTCACCTGCTGCTGATCCCCGCAGGGTACCTGTGGCAGGACGGCCTATAGCCGAGGTCAGTAAACAGTCCACACGTGTAGTTTCAGGATAAATGAAAACGTTCAGTGGCTTTATTTCTCCACAGCAACATAACATGCGGGTACACTGTCCCTTTAAACAAATAAATCCTGCTCCAAGTTGGGAGAAAAACTGACTAACACAGCAGACCTATCTAGCAGGCTGACTGGCTAAACCATAACCAAACCTTAAGAGTCTTTTAAGCAGTCATGAAAACAAATGAAACAAATCTTACTTTGGCTGCAGAACATGAAGAACCCTTTTTTGTATACTGTATTTGGATTGACTGTCGGCCCGGCTGATCACCGGAGAGTGAAGGAGCAGCGGGAGAGGATTTTCGTTTCAAGGTTTTCCCCTGAAGACAGCGGACGAGCGCAGCCTCCATTTTTGGGGACTTACGGTAAAGAACCCTTTCCTTTGTTGCTGGTGAAATTTCCTTTCCTCCAACCTTAAGGGATGGCCCGAGTCCTTTGCACTACCCGTGGGATGAATAATTCTTTTGAAAGCTCCTTGTATTGTCCCTGAATATATTTGTATATAGTTATCATATCCCCTCTTAGACGCCTCTTTTCTAATGTAAATAAATCTAATTTAGCTAGCCTCTCCTCATAAGTTAGAATGTCTGTCACGGTAGCTTATGACAGGCTGTAATTTACACCAAAAATATATATAAATATATATATATACCTGGGTTTGAACTGGGACGAGACTTAGATATGATAAAATATAATTTATTCCTTGATAAAGGTGAACACAACAGATTATACAAATAATAGCAAAATATAGACACTTACTTAAAAGATGAAAATAATGAAAGCAGTCCCGTCTGGACTGGCAGTTTCATACAGCAATCAGCCCAAGACATTGCATGGCATTTCTTCTCAGCAATCAAGATGGTATAGCATAACAGGCCTGATGACATGCAGGCATGAAGACAATGAAGACCATGAAGACCATTTGCATGAAGACAATGGGTAAAAGGGTGGCTCTGACTTATATATCATTTTAACCCTTCTTTCCCAGTTACGGCGCCGAGCCGTCTAGCAAAAGTCCCTTTGAAGCTTTTGAAGCTGACTTGGGACTTCCATTGTTCAGTGTGAAATGTTACACTTAAACTGGTTAGTTCCTTTGGTCAGTTGGGCCAAGCATAAGCAGTTTATGCCTTTGATGACCAGGCTATGTAAATTCTAGCCTTCCTGCTCATTATCATAACAGGGGGGTTGCAGTTTCTCAGAACTCAACCAAAATTTCAAATTTACTGCAAATCACTTCATAACTTCCGTTCAGTGCTACATACAGGCAGGTGAGTCTTTTAATACATTCCGTCACACCTGGCGCTCTCAGAGAGCCCAAACATTACGGTGTAATATGAAAATTAATAGAGATATTAATATCTGTCTGTTCGAACCGGCTAAACATGAGGTGTTTGTAGCCGTTAGTTGCGGGTAAGTCCCACGAATACACATATGTATGCATGTTCAGTCAAGGACATCTCATAATATTCTTATAATTAATAAGGTCACCCATTCAGATATCCTGCTTGGGGTGCCCCACCCTGGCCCCCATCAATAAACCCCTTTGAAGCAGGCTTTTGGCTTCCATTGTAAGTGTGAAGAACAAACACTTAACCATTCCTTGTGCCTGCCTCCCGCATAAACAATTAGGTAATTACCTTTTGCTCACTGGTGCTATGTGTTATACCTAAGCCCAGACCTCCTGAATCCTCTGGGTCCCTTTTGATATGCACTTCCAGAGAGGAAGTTTGCATAGGCAAGTGACCCCCGCTCATATGCACAGCATTTGGTTCTGGTATGCATTACAAAGGGCAGGCAGAGGCAATTAGCATTCGGCCTGTACATTTTAAGACTGCCCCAGAGAGGCACTTTATCAAAAATATATGTCCCAGTGGGTGTGTTATGCAGACACTGATCCAGCAACAATACATTTACACAGGGGAATAAGCATTTTCATGTTATAACAAGGGTTAAATCACCTTTCTGGACCTCGGCCCAGTTAACCCCTTGTCTCCCTGGCGAGGTTAGAGGGGGCCAATTGGGGGGGTAACCCCGTTAATCCCGGGCCAAACCCTCACGATCGTCACAATGTCCATCCCCTTTATTAATTTTGTGGCTTTTCTCTGCACTCTCTCTAGTTCCATAATGTCTTTTCTTAGGATTGGTGCCCAAAATGGTACTCCATATTCAAGGTGTTGTCTTACTAATGCTTTGTAAAGGGGCATAATTATATTTACTTCCCTTCCATCCATTGCCCGTTTGATGCAAGATAAGATCTTGTTTGCCTTTGCAGCTACTGCATGACATTGGGCACTATTGCTAAGCCTGCTGTCTACAAGCACTCCTAAATCCTTCTCCATCAAGGAATCCCCCAATATATCTCCATTTAATTTGTAAGTCGCCTTTAAATTCTTGCATCCCAAATGCATAACCTTACATTTATCTGTATTAAACCTCATTTGCCATTTACCTGCCCACGTTTCCAATCTCTCCAAGTCCTTCTGAAGAGAAATTACATCCTGCTCTAATTCTATTACCTTACACAATTTAGTATCATCAGCAAAGATGGAGACTTTGCTCTCGATCCCAACCTCAAGGTAATTAATAAACAAGTTAAAAAGCAGGGGTCCCAGTATCGATTCCTGAGGTACTCCACTCACGACTTTGGGGCCTATGCAGAGAGCAGCGCTATTTCGAAATTCGCCATTTTTTGGAGAAAATCACGCAGAAAGCAGCAGAAAATGGCGAGTTCCGAAAAACGCGCCAATTTTTCTTTTCTATTTGTAAAACTCGCCTCGCGGCTGGCGAGAACCTCAATCTCGCCAGTTTAAAAAATATCCGTATGCAGAGAGGCGCGAACGGCATCTAGCGGCTGTTCGCGCCAATAAAATGGCGCGATTGTCTCCGTTTTGACTCGCCAGAAAAAACTGCCGCTCGCGGCCATTGCAAAGGGAAAAAAAAAGGCGCAAATTTGTTTTAACACATTTCTGAAGCGCGCATCTCGCCAATTTAAACTCGCCACACGCATCCATGTTAAACATAGCAGAATTCGCACTTTTCTGCATATGGAGAATAAAACTCTCCAAAAAAGCTACTTTTTAATAAATTCGCCAATTTTAAAATTCGCTGCTCTCTGCATAGGCCCCTTTATCCCAACCTGAAAAAGTTCCATTTATGACAACCCTCTGTTGTCTGTCCTTTAACCAGTTTTCAATCCAGGTGCATATATTATTACTGAGTCCAATTTTCTTTATTTTGTACACCAACCTCTTGTGTGAAACCGTATCAAAAGCCTTTGCAAAATCTAAGACCACATCAACTGCATTGCCCTGGCCTAAATTCCTACTTACCTCCTCAAAGAAACAAATAAGGTTAGTTTGGCAAGATCTATCCTTCATAAATCCATGCTGACTATTACTAATTATTTTGTTTTCCTGAATATTATCCCGTATTAAACCTTCAAGTAGTTTCCCTACTATTGAAGTCAGGCTTACAGGTCTGTAAATTCCCGGTTGTGATCTAGCTCCCTTTTTAAATATAGGCACCACATCTGCTTTACGCCAATCTTGTGGTACTGAGCCTGTGGAAATGGAGTCCTTGAATATTAAATATAATGGTTTTGCTATTACTGAGCTTAACTCCTTGAGAACTCTTGGATGTATGCCATCAGGGCCAGGTGCCTTATTTACTTTAATTTTTTCAAGTCACTTATGAACTTCTTCCTCAGTTAAACAATTGTTCATTAATATGGAGGTTGTGGCTTCCTCCTGCGGCACTAATATTGAACTTGATTCTTCCCTGGTAAACACATAGGCAAAGAATTTATTTAATACCTCAGCTTTTTCCTTATCTCCAATAATCTGCCTGCCCATCTCCCACTGAAAGAGTCCTATATTTTCTTTTCTCATTTTTTGTTATTAAGGTACTTAAAGAACTTTTTAGGGTTGACCTTACTTTCTATTGCAATCCTTTTTTCATTATCCATTTTTGCTAATTTGATTGCCCTTTTGCAATTTTTGTTACATTCCTTATAATTCTGATACGATGTCTCTGTCCCTTCTGACTTAAAGAATCTAAACGCCTTCCTCTTCTTGTCCATTTCCTCCCCTACCTGTTTATTTAGCCACATTGGTTTTGACTTATTTCTTTTATACTTATTACCCAAGGGTATACAATGATGTGTGCTTTTCTAACAATGTTTTAAAGACTGCCCATTTAACTTCTACATTTTCCCTGCAAAAGCATCATCCCATTGTATTACTACTAGATTAGACCTCAGTTTATTAAAATCTGCCTTTCTAAAGTTTAAAGTCTTTGTTGAACCCAAGTAATCTGTTTTTTGATAATTTATTTCAAATGAGACCATGTTATGATCACTGTTACCCAAGTTGGAGAAGCTCAGGCCAGACTGAGTAGAGTTCATAGAACTATAGGGTGGACCAATGCCCCTCACGCTGCTGAGGGGGTGAGGGGAAAGCTATCCCCACCCTGAGTGTCTGCACCTTGGGGTGGAGACTGGGAGTAGTGTGAGCCCCAGACAGCCATCCTGAAGGGGTACAGTCTGGAGAAGGAGGATGAGGAAGAGACACTGTACTTGATCTGCTGCTGCTGTGAGCTGTTGAGGTCAATAAAGAGACATTGCTGCTTTTAAAGAGACTTGAGTGAGACTGAAATCTCTCGCCCCAACCCGGAGCTCTCTGGAAGGATTTCACCCTACCCTGATAGGGCTTGCCAGAGATGGAGGCGCTGCACCATTGTTAAAAGATGAAGGCACTAACCCCAGAAGCCTGTCCCTGTTGTCCCCCATACCATTGCGGGAGACTCAGGCCCTCCTTTTACCAGCAGGTATGCACCACCAACATACATGTAGCCAGAGTACATTCCACCCTAGGGGTCCAGTCTGCGACCGGAGTCTGCGACCGGGAGGGGGGAATATGGGTTACATATATATATATATATATATATATATATATATATATATATATATACACATATGTATGTATGTATATATATATATATATATATATATATATATATATGTGTGTGTGTGTGTGTGTGTGTGTGTGTGTGTGTGTACATAAATACACCTGAGTGTGTGTGTGTATTACTGGTATTGTTCCTGGGAGGGGTTTATCCTGCTGCGCAAAGATCCCTTTCAGGTGGAGGCGCAGCACCGAGACGGACACACTGTCAGCCCAGGTTCCCAGTGGCGGAGGCTCAGGTAGGCCAACAGGTAACGGCAGTACCGGTAGCCCCTTTAGTTGTGGGGGTAACCAGGGCTACATGCTTATCACCAGGTCTGCTAATTTAAATCATTAAAGCATACCTCAGGCTTTGTGGATGTAAACTCTTATTATCAAAAAACATTTGATAAAGACTAAAATGGGTTCGATCACCATGGAAATGTGAAATGTTAAAAAAAACAAATACATACAAAGTATACTTATCTTTTATAAACTTGTCAGTCAGATCCATTATACATATTAAACATAACACTGAGGTCACTATAGTCCTTAGTGGGCAGAATATATCAGATTCAGTGTACTGTAAATACAAGAGACTTGTTATTTCCAGACTGGTGCAAGCAAATGTGAAACTGAAAATACTTTAGTATTCCTGGAAATGGCCTGATATCTTGCTGCCTGTGGACAGCTCTCAGACAGGGAGGGGGGGGGGGGAGAGAGAGAGTGAGAGAGAGATGCTTCTAGTGTATTTATGATTTTTTTTTCTAACGTATTTATTGTTTTTTGTGTTATTACATCAAGACTTTGAAACAGTAAGAACAATGCACATAGAATTCGTCTGAACAATAGAACTATCTTTCTTGGTATTTAAACATATATTCTGGTCATAAGTAGTATATAGTATATATGCAATATATAGTATATGCAAGTGACAATGCTAGGTAAAAACCATCTCTAAATCCTCTCATTGAAGCCTTAGCTGTGTGTATTATAGTTTATGCAAGTGACAATGCTAGGCCCATATAAACCCAGTCAGAACAGCTAGTCTGCCCGCAGCCCATGTCCAAGTGGCCCATTATAAGTGGCAGGACTACTGAACAACTGAAGTTGAAAAGGAAGTTCAGAAGAAGTGAGGAAGTGGACACCTCCATCTGGCCCTGATTCCTGCATTTGAACTACGCTGGAAAGGAGGATATCATCTATACCAGACTGCATCATTACTGCTGTGATGCTGCCTTTACCATTTATATTTGCAGTGACTTCACTTCTTCTCAAATTACTGTATGCACTTCTTCTTATCAGCCTCAGTATGTCTCTAACTCTATTCATATATCTCTATCTCTCCTTGTTTCACCACTTCTCTGTTCACATGAACTCCTTTCTTACCTGCGTCCTCTGACACCACACAGCTATACCCCCTGCACTAAAAAACACCCCTACAAATCTTCCTCACACATCCTCTTTCTATCCATGCTTCTCCTCCTTGCTTCTGGGGACATCTCTCCCAATCCTGGTCCCTGCCATATTCCAACATGCGCTCGTCCTCGCCTGCCAATTGCAACCTCTACTCCTTCTGGTGTCAACCCCTCCAACCTCATACCCACCCCCTGCCACCCTCCCTCCTCTCTCCCTTTCTCCTGTGCCCTTTGGAATGCTCGCTCCCTCTCTGACAAGTTCCTCTCTGTACATGACTTTTTTCTCTCTCACTCTCTGCTCCTATTTGCTATAACTGAGACCTGGCTCACTCAGTCTGACTCTGCTCTGGAAGCTGCCTTGGCTTATGGTGTCCTTTCCTTCTCCCACTTTCCACGCACTGATGGCAGGGGTGGAGGTGTGGGGCTCCTACTCTCCTCTCTCTGCCGTTACCAAACCCTTCCTATTCCTCCGCCCCTTGCTTTTCCCTCCTTTGAGGCTCACACTGTCCAGATATTCTCTCCTGTCCATGTGGCGGTCATCTATCGCCCACCTACCTCTACTCATCCCCCTTTTGCCTTTCTCACTTTGAATCCTGGCTCTCTTTCTCTCCTCAGACTCCCCTGTTCTTCTCTTTGGGGACTTCAATTGCCACATTGATGACCCCTCTCTCCCTTGGGCTTCCCGCTTTCTTTCTCTAACCTCTTCTTTTGGCCTTCAACAGTGGACTGCAGCTAGCACCTACAAGGATGGCAACTACTTAGACCTTGTTTTCACTAAAAACTTCTCGCTCTCCGATTTCTCCATTTCCCCTTTTCCTCTCTCTGACCATCACCTCATCTCATTCTCTCTATCTCGCTTCTCCCCTTCTCCACCTCCATCTACCCCCCGGTTCTACAGAAACCTGTGCTCTATTCACTTACCTGACTTTGAGTCCACTTTACGCTCCTCCCTCTCCTCTCTCAGCTCTGCTACAGACCTTAACAACCTGGTCAGGAACTACAACTCTGCCTTGTCCTCCTCTCTTGATCTACATGCCCCGCTTTCTCTCTGCTGCCCTCGCCCTTCTAAGCCTAGACCCTGGCTAAATTCCCACACGCGCATGCTGCGTTCCTCTACTCGTTCCTCTGAACGCCTCTGGAGGAAATCTCATACTCTCGCAGACTTCCTTAACTACAAACTTATGCTACCTGTTTCAACTCTGCCCTCTCGCAAGCTAAACAAGCCTACTTTTCTTCACTAATCAACACGCACAAGTCTAACCCACGCCGACTCTTCTCTGTCTTTGATGCTCTACTCAAACCACCCTCAGCTGCCTCTCCTTCCTCCATCTCCGCTCAGGACTTTGCTGACTATTTTAAGGAAAAAGTGGAATCCATACGTCAGAACATCCCCTCTGTTTCTTCCTCCCATCCTACACCTCTTCCTAACTCCCCTCCTGCCTTCCTTGACACTTTTTCCGCTGTCTCAGAGGAGGATGTGTCGCTGTTGATCACCTCTTCTCCCTCTACCACTTGCTATGTATGAGATGGAGTGGAACTTTCCACCCGACTGCACCACTAATTTGAAGGGGAATCCACAGCGGTACCGTAGTCTATTTTCTCTTAGTATTTCTGTAAGGGGTCTCATCTCTCTTCTTCTTTCTATAGTTACCCTAGAAAGATCGCTGTATATTTGTGTAGAGACATTTTTAAAGATCAGCGCTTATTTTCCTCTACTGGCAGATAACACTCTTTCTTTTATGGAATAGGAGTGGAATCTCACCAGGATGTCTCTAGCTCTTTTAGAATATGCTGATTTGGGGCCAGGCGCCCTATGCACTCGGTCCATCTCAATCACCTCCTGGACAAGTTCTGGGACCAGGAACTCAAAGAGCTCCTTCAGATAAGACCTCAGGGAGTCTGCTGGAATCGACTCTGGAATATTGCGCACCCGGAGATTTTGCCGTCGGTCCCTGTTCTCCTGGTCTTCTATGCTCTCCTTCAGGGTTCGAATCTCGTTCTGGCCATTCTGCCCATGTCATCTACAGCAGTAGATTGGGCTACAGAGATTTCCTCCACTTTGTGTTCTAACGAGTCCGATCTCTGTGCAAGAGAGTTCAGCTCTAATTTGAGGCCTTCAATAGTGGAGATAAGGTCCTGCTGAAACCCTCTCCTCATCCTTTGGAACAGCTGTTCCATAAACTCCTTAGTCAGCTTCCCTAAAGGACCCCATGCCGCGCTCGCCAGGTCTTCAGTCATGTCCTCCGGGGCGCACTCTGCGGCGCCATCTTGTGATGTTTTGTTTTGAGGTACTGAGCGTGGGCACGGGGAGAAGTAAGCTGAAACACTTTGGAGCGCTGTTTTTGTTTGTTTGTGGGACATTCTGGTGGGACTCTGTTTAGTATCTCCAATTTTGGGACATTTTCTGTCTTAGTTTGTGCTTGATCTAATTCTTCTCTTCTTCTAATGTGAGGGACGGGGCCTCCAACAAGCAGTGAGAACAAGCTGGCGTTTTTCTTTCTCTTTTTATTTGTTTTTATTTATTTATTTGTTTGGGGGCTTTTTGCCACCGGTCCAAAAGAAACCTGATCTCTTTGAGGTTATGGTAGGGCACAGTGCCAATCAATGGATTTCATTGCTTAGCATTTATTTGTAACGCGTAGCTTACCACAAGTGAAGCGCGACCACAGTGCTGAGGCAGGAAATTAGATAACGCCAACCCACAGCCAAATTACTGTATGCACTTCTTCTTACCAGCCTCAGTATGTCTCTAACTCTATTAATATATCTCCATCTCTCCTTCCTTCACCACTTCTCTATTCACATGAACTCCTTTCTTACCAGCAAGCTTGACCCTACCTGTCTTACTAACTATCGACCTGTCTCTCTCCTGCCTTTTGCCTCTATACTCCTTGAACGTCTTGTATTCTCTCGCTTGCTCCATTTTCTCAACACCTATTCTCTCCTAGACCCTCTTCAATCTGGCTTCCGCACTGCTCACTCCACGGAAACAGCCCTCACTAAAATAACTGACTACCTCCATGCTGCCAAAGACAGAGTCATTACACTCTGCTCATATTACTCGACTTCTCTGCAGCCTTTGACACCATGAACCACCCTCTTCTCCTTCACATTCTCCATACTCTTGGTATTTGGAACAAAGCTCTATCCTGGATCTCATCCTACCTCTCCCATCGTACTTTCAGTGTCTCTTCTGCTAACACCTCCTCCTCTATTGATCTCTCTATAGGGGTACCCCAGGGCTCTGTCCGGGGACCTCTTCTCTTTTCTCCGTACACACTCTCTCTAGGTGATCTAATAACATCTTTTGGGTTTAAATATCACCTCTATGCTGACGACACACAAAAGTACTTTTCAAACCCGACCTTACAGCTGCTGTACAGACCAAAGTTTCTGAATGTCTCTCTGCTATATCATCCTGGATGGCCCTCCCCCGCCTTAAACTCAACATGGCAAAAACAGAGCTCCTCATACTTCCTCCCAAACCTGGCCCTACTACCTCCTTCCACATTACTGTTGGAACAATGATCATTCACCCAGTAGCCCAAGCACGCTGCCTAGGGGTCACACTCGACTCCTCTCTCACATTCACCCCTCACATTCAAAACATATCTAAAACCTGTTGCTTTTTCCTCCGCAATATAATAAAGATACGCCCTTTCCTCTGTTGCTCGACTGCTAAAACTCTGACTTAGGCCCTCATTCTCTCCTGTCTTGATTACTGTAACCTCCTGCTGTCCGGCCTTCCTGCCTCTCACCTGTCTCCCCTACAATCTATAGAGAAAACAGAAATGGTGATAATAGCGCTAAGAACTAAACAATACTTATTGGTGTGAAATAATAATACTTAAATACCTTAAAATGATAAGGCAAGGCTGCCAGGAGACACCGACCCAAAAACAAAGTCAGTCATGAACACCAAAAACAAAATACAAACCGGCGCCTAAAATTGTCCAAAGATAATCTATTTGGGGATCCAATTGGACCGGGGCACACAGATCCACTTTTAGTCTTGTGCTTCCAAAGTTGTGACCAAGACCAGATGAAATGTGATATGTGGAGTCAAGCAAAAAGATAAATCATAGTGCAATCTGATAACAAGAGGGACATACAGTACAAACACTAAACAAACAACAGATAAAACATAGTGCGACCTGCTACTATGGGGACATACAATACAAACACTGGACAGACAGCAAACACAAATACAGGCAAGGCTGACTAAATGAAAGAGCTACTTTTAATGAACAAATGATAATATAATAAAATTGGGAACACAACAGCAGGCAGCTGGTCCGGTAGCGCTAAAACCAAAATCCTACTCACGACAAGTCAGAGGTAAATGTGCGGTGGATTATGGACGTGAGGTTGTAGCAACTTGTCCACCTGTGGCGTAGGGCTGGTTTGAAGGCAGCTTCGGCGCTATTACACCTCCCAGTTCGATCGTCCGTCGCTGGGAGTGTGCTTGGGGGCAGGTCCTTCTCTCACTGCTACAACCGGACGTGCGTGGCATGCAGCCTGCAGGTGTTGGTGACGGAGGCTCAGAGAGTAAAATCCAACGCGTTTTGTGCGCATGCGCACTTCATCAGGGAAATCACCTGTCTTGATTACTGTAACCTCCTGCTGTCCGGCCTTCCTGCTTCTCACCTGTCTCCCCTACAATCTATCCTAAATGCTGCTGCCAGAATCACTCTACTCTTTCCTAAATCTGTCTCCGCATCTCCACTCATGAAATCCCTCTCCTGGCTTCCGATCAAATCCCGCATCTCACACTCAATTCTCCTCCTCACTTTTAAAGCTTTATACTCTTCTGCCCCTCCTTACATCTCAGCCCTAATTTCTCGTTATGCACCACCCAGACTCTTGCGTTCTTCTCAAGGATGTCTTCTTTCTACCCCCTTTGTATCTAATGCCCTCTCCCGCCTTAAACCTTTTTCACTGACTGCCCCACACCTCTGGAATGCCCTTCCCTCAGTACCCAACTAGCACCCTCTCTATCCACCTTTAAAACCCACCTTAAGACACACTTGCTTAAAGAAGCATAGGAATAGCACTGTGGATATTCTGAACACATGATACATAAAGCTTGGCCCCCTGCAGACGCACTTACCAGAACTCCCTCCTACTGTCTCTGTACGTTCTCCCTACCTACCAATTAGACTGTAAGCTCCTCGGGGCAGGGACTCCTCTTCCTTAATGTTACTTTTATGTCTAAAGCACTTATTCCCATGATCTGTTATTTATATTATCTGTTATTTATTTGATTACCACATGTATTACTACTGTGAAGCGCTATGTACATTAATGGCTCTATATAAATAAAGACATACAATACAATACAATAAGGTCTTAAGACATTTCATTAAAGCCAACACAAACTCCATCTTAGCTTTAGAACATTTAGATACTTCTGGGCCTCCAATCGGGAGGCGAATACCTTCAAAGTCTTTAAGCGCTTTATTACTTGAAAGGGGTGAAAAAGAACAAAAAAAGAGAGAGGGGGGAGAGGAAAGGGTAAGAAGGGAGGGGGGTGGAAGGGAAGGAAGATAAGGGAAGGCGTTCGTCCCCTTTATCTCCCCAGCATCGGCTCCGGTATTAGGTTATACTTTTGGTTGATTTATATTCCTGGGTACTATTTTTCTAATTCTCAGGCCATGCGTCCCAGACCTTATAATGCTGGTCTGTTCTCTGGGTTAGGAGGGCTGAGAGGAGCTCCATCATTCTAACCTCCTTAATTCTGCGGATAACCGTTTGCTTTGATGGGGCTTTCAGTTTTTTCCATGCAGCTGCTATTGAGCAGCGTGCTGCAGTGAGAATGAATGCCGCCAATTTCCTTTGAGGGGTTATGAGTCCTTCTATGGGTTTGGCTAGTAGAAAGGACAGCGGGTCCATCCCTATGCCCTCCTCAATAACATCTTGGATCATATTTCTAATCATGTTCTAGAAAATCTGGATCTGGGGACAAAACCACCAGATATGTACCAGATCTCATTTCTGGCCACATCCTCTCCAGCAGAGATCGGGTAGGCCTGGGGAGATCTGGCTCAGCCTACTGGGGGTTAGGTAGCATTGAAATAGTATTTTATATATATTTTCTTTTATAGTAGTACAAATTGACGTTTTGGCTGCCGATTCCCAGATATCCTCCCAGTCATCTTTATCTATTTCCGTATTGAGGTTCCCATTTTTTCATATATCTATGATTGACGGCTACTATTGGCAGTGATATTCCCGAGTAAATCTCCGATATCAGACCCTTCTTATATATACCGCTTGCACATAACTTTTCAAATTTTGTTGGTTCTGTAAATGTTGTTTTTTTGATGTAGCTAATATAAAATGTCTGATCTAGAGAGAGCTAAATAGCGGAAAGTGGTGTGGGTGGAATTTCTGTTGAAGATCTTGGAATGATATTATTGAGCCTTTGTCTATTATGTCCGCCACCTTTTGGACATTGGCTTCTTTAAAATGTTTAAAATAATTTGGGGTGCAACCCGGAAGGAAATCCGGGTTACCAAAAATAGGAGTCAACATAGGAGAGGTTGTCAATTTGTGTTTTTCTTTATTCTTGGTCCATATCTTCCATGTACACCTCATTGCTCCCAGGCCTGTCTTACCCAGAACCATAACCCCCCCCCCCCTCGGGACCATAGTATCACTGCGAGAGTGAGGGAAGAGACATAGGAGGACTCAATCTCCAACCAGCAACATGACACTGGATTGTTACACCAAACCACCGCTTGTTTTAAGTGGGCTGAGTAATATTATTTAATAATATCTGGTACTCCCAGGCCTCCACACGCCTTAGACACTAACATTACTGACCTTGCCACTCTTGGTCTTTTGTTTCTCCATATAAATTGGAAAATTTTATTTTGCAAATTTTTGAGTTCCGTCAAGGGTACATTGACTGGCAAAGATTGGAAGAAGTACAGGAGCCTAGGGAGAATATAAATTTTAACCGATGCTGCTCTCCCCAGCCTCGATATTTATGTACCTGTTCCAACACTCTACAGTAGGTCGCCTTTAATTTTGGCAAAGAGGGAGGGAAAATTACATTTATATTGAGATTCATAGGAATTAGATATTTTTACTCCCAGATATTTGATTTCTGAGTAGCTCCATTTAAAACTAAAGTTAATTTGTAATAATTTTACTTCAGGGGGCCAAAGGAATAGGTTCAGGGCCTCTGATTTATCATTACGGATTTTGTAACCTGAAACTTTACCAAATGTTTCTAATTGGAATTGTAAATTCAGGAGGGATGTCAGAGGAGAGGACAGAGACAGAATCACATCGTCGCCGAATAGAGACATTTTGTACTCAGTGTCTCCAATTTTGATGCCTTTTATATTTATATCGTTCCTGATTATCGCCGCGAGGGGTTCGATCACCAGAGCAAAAAGGAGTGGGAACAAGGGGTGTCACGGTAACTTATGACAAGTTATAATATACACCAAAAATAACACATATTAAAATAATCGGTTCTGCTGGGCCCAGTGGGCTGATACTTGCCAATCCCTCATGACGGAGGAGACATCCAAAGAAAGGAGAGATGGAGCACAGCTGGTAGTAAATAAACTGTTATGGAGAGTGGGACCCAGGTAAAAAATGTTTAATGGATCAGTGCAAAATACAAAAACTGAGCCCTCAGGCCCCCACCAACGCGTTTTAAGCTAGTAGCTCTTTCTCAAGGTGCATAGTGATGCCTACAATAAACTTACCTAATATACTCTAATTTCCCGCCATTTGCCGCCATCCATGCGTCGCAAAAACACGTCATGAATGACGCGCCATGCGTGGCCTGGACTGGTGACGTCAGCGCGCAATTCGAGTACAAACAAAAATTTTATTGATCATTTTGTTAAAATACTGTAGTGAATCCTGAACAACTTTATTACTATACGACGACGTGACAACCTGAAAACTTTATTCAAATTTGTTTAAAAAGGGATTCAAAACGAGCAACAGTATGTTAATGCTAATAATAGAAAAAATATAGTAAAAACTAACCATTTACAGGAATAGTAATGATTAAAAGAAATAGTAAAAAAAGCATCTTGTGTGAAAACTATTGAAACACCGCTCTTCAAATGTAAACCTACATAATCGATCAGGTGCAAACATAATATATGCACACATGTTTTAAATTATGTATTTCATATATATGTATACGATTATAGAGTGTAAGTAACAGTAATTCACATAGTGTAGATGTAAAGATGCACTTGAAGTTAAGGATGATGTACATGTGTATGCACGGAATAGCAATATAAGTACTTAAAATTATTTTAGTTTATTTTCTTCAAATCTACGAAATCCTTCCCTTTGTCTATAAATTTAATCAAATTAATTTTGTGTAAAACACTGTCACACAATATCCATAGACATGTCATAAATAAAGGTAAACAACAATAAGGACTTATGACAAGGATGAAATAAATCTATCCTATGGATAAAAAGAAGGGTTAAATCCTACATGCCAGATTGTGAAATTAGATTTGTACATCAAGAAAAGTAATTGCACACGACAAGGACCATTGTTATCAAAATATATATATATATCTACACATATAAGTAGTGAAATATATATTAATTTCCATTTTCATGTAATCAATCAGTTTATTGTATTTGTATAATTAAATTAATTTTTATTTGATTAATTAATTATGAAGGAAATTACGAAAGAAATGGGCCCAAATCCCACTCTGAATTCAGACCATAAGGTATTCTTGTATTTAGGGTGAATATCCAGTAAAGTTCCCTTTTGTCTAGTGTCTCTAATCTGTTACTGTACCTCCCCTTATCGGTTTAGGTACATGTTCAATTCCTCTGTATTTAAGTTTTTTTAGGTCTCCCTGTTTGCATGTTGAAAAATGCTGAGATAACGGATGAGTTAAATCCCCAAGTCTAATTAATCTTATGTGCTCCCTCAACCTTACTTTTAGGGCACGGGAGGTGCGTCCAACATATTGTTTGCCACATCCACAGTCCAAAAGATAGACTATGAATGTGGCATTACAGTTAATAAATGATGTAATGGGGAATTTTTGTCCTGTATTAAAAGATACAAAATAAGAAGAAGGTTCCATATAACCACATGAGATACAGTTTAAACACTTAAAGCATCCCTTTGGGAGACTTTCCCCTTGTGTGTTACATGTGGAGGTAAACAGACTTCTAGACACATAGTTCGCTATAGTCTTTGCCTTTTTAAAGACAAAGCGTGGACCCTCAGAGTGTACTTTTTTAAGGAAAGGATCGGCCGACAAGATATTCCAGTGTTTTTTTACTATGCTCTTTATCGCCTTAACTTGTGTATTATGTTGAGTGACAAAAACAGGACCATTTTCATCCCATAAATTAGTATTTTTGTTGGTTTTTCTTTGTTTGTCCAAAAGATCATCCCTTTTCATTACTGCCACCTCCTCGAATGACCTCTGGAGAACATCTTTGGAATAACCGCTTTCTTTGAATCTGTTTAGAAGTTCATGTGATTGTATTAAAAAATCTTCATAATTAGAACATATCCGTCGCAATCGTATTAATTGTACTTTTGGGATAGAATTAAGGAGAGACCTAGGATGGCAGCTGTCAGCTCTCAAATAAGTGTTGCGTGAGTTGTTCTTTCTGTACACATCACAACAGATCATCATATCCATATTAATAAATAATAATAAATCCAAATATTGAATATGATGAAAATCATATGTGTACGTGAATTTTAAATTAAAATTATTTGTGTTAAGGTAGTTTATAAATAACAAAAGTGAATCAACCCCTCCATTCCAAATAAAAATTAAATCATCTATGAACCGCCTATAAAAAGTGATAAATTGTCGATAGGGATTGTCAGCTCCAAACACGTGGACCAACTCCCACCAACCTAAAAATAGGTTGGCATAAGAGGGAGCAAAGCTGGTACCCATAGCGGTTCCACGTGTCTGGAGATAAAAAGACCCATCAAACAAAAAATAATTGAGTTAATAAAAAGTGTATACAATCTAAAATAAAAGTGCTTTGAGTGAGTGACAATGTGGAGTGTTCTTAGTAATGTCTGACAGCTGCCATCCCATGGTCATGTTCAATGATAGTGTATAGGGAGGTCACATCCAGTGTGACCCAGACGTAACATCCCTTCCATACAATATTTGTTAATTGCTCCAGAAGGTCATTACTGTCTCTGATGTATGAGGGTAAAGAGTGTACAAACGTCTGCAAATAATGATCTACATATCTAGAGACCCCATCTCCCAAAGATCCAATACTAGAATCTATTGTCCTCCCAGGTGGGGAGACCAAAGTTTTATGGATCTTTGGGAGATGGTGGAAGACAGGAATGATGGGTTGTGCCTTGAACAAAAATTCACATTCTTTATGATCAATGACTCCTAAGTGAGAGCCCTCATCTAAGAGGGTTTTTAGTTGTTTTAAAAACACTGGAGTTGGGTCCCCACGTAGAACAGAGTGGGAAGATTGGTCCGATAATTGGCGAATGGCCTCATTCCTGTATTGTGTCCTACTCTGCACTACTATGGCTCCCCCCTTGGCTGCCGTCTTGATAATCAAATTATTATTCCATTTTAATTTGTGTAAAGCATCTTTCTCTGACTCGTTGAGATTGTTGATTCTGCTCTGCAGGGGGGACAAGTCAAAGGTATACCCCCTGGAGAGCAGTGTCAAATCCCTCTCAACGAGTTTTTCAAAGGTCATAAGATAATGCCCTTTCATATGGGCTGGGAAAAATACTGATTTATTTCTCAAACCTGATTGCTCTCTACCAAACACATTAGTTAAATCAACAATATCTGATCTTTCATTGTCTTCTAAAATGGAGTTCATATCATCAATACAGCATTGTTCTTTGAAGGTTGGGGCACAAGGAGGTGGAACAGAGTCGTGAGTTGCACCGATAGATCCCGCCAGACCTAAAGGAATGACTTCCTGTTGGTCGGCGGAGTCACCCGGATTAACCACCCTCATGTCCCCATCCCTGCTATCCCTTCCCTCAAAGTATCGTTTGAGAGTTAGTTTCCGGACATATTTGTTCATTTCAATCACAACGTCAAACAACTTAAATCTGGACATAGGTGCGAATTTCAGTCCCTTGTTTAGCACTGAAAGTTCGGCCTGTGAAAGAGGAATGTTAGTTAAATTAATAACACCCGTATTCTCAATTAAGAGTTCTTCTTCCTTTTTGTGGGATTTTTCTTGTTTCCTTTTCTTTCCTCTTCTGGTTCTCTTACACGTTCCCCGTTTTTTGAGGACCCAAAATATGTTCTTGTTTGGTATTCTCTATTTCTTTTCTCACTGTCCTGATCAAAATGTCCCGAACCTGTCGCACTCTCTCTGGTATCTTTGTGGGATCTTAGGTTATAATGATCTGTATGGGCAACATGTGATGTCATTTCTGCATCTGAAAGATCTGATTCCCCACTTGTTGTGTGTGAAAATGAAATCTTTTTCTTAAGAATTGACATTTTTGTTGTTGTGTATCCATATTCTTTTTAGGGGTGGAAGAGTTAAATTTCCTAGCAGGTGCAGTTCTTTGCCATACATAAACTTGATTACGCAGGTAATCCTGCTTATCTCTTTCGAATTTTATTTGCTTTTTTGTCATGATTTCTTTCTCCATAGCTTCAATATTTGTTGCCAATGCCTCATCAAGCTCATTAAAGCCCTCCATGTCTATAAATTGACGTAAATCCTTCTGTATTGTAAAAATGTCCTTGTCTAGCAACAACTTTTCTTTTGTTTTGAGTTGTATAATTAAGTCCATAAGTGTGAATGAGCAACTGCTCAGAGCATCTTTCCAAACTTTTTCAAATTCAACAGTTGTAAACCCAAATGTTGGAGACTTTTTTATTCGTAACCCTCTAGGTATTCTTTTGGTTTTTACATAATTTTGTAGTGTGATGATATCCCACCATGTACGAATCTTTAATGATAATAATTTCTCCAATTTTGAGAATTGTATTTTCAAATCAGATTGGTCCTCACAATTAAGCTCCAAGGTGTTATCAAACACTTGTTCTGCCCTTTTAACTCTTTTTGAATTGTCAGAGCAACAAAAGGCAAATTGAGAAAAAATCTCATTTTCGAAATCACCATCATCCTCAACTTCAATGTTGTTTAGATCCATATCATAAAAATGAATAAACAATGACTATAGACACTCTGTAAAAATATATACGTGTCTAAAAAACTGGGTTATCCCCCACTCTCTCTGCAGTTAATGAATGAATGTGTCAGTCCATGTGAGCCACCTCACAGACAATACTTGCAAAAAATCACAAAAACTGTATGGTGCTCTAACATGAGCCACTGGCCGCATAGCCTATAGACATTAAAGCATTATATAGTGTCCCTTGGAGGTCCCATGTATTTCCAGACCAAAAACTCCAACACTGAAATAAAACCACGTCCAATAGATACCGAATAGCTGGAAAAAGTGCCACTAGAATAATGTGTGACTTTCACTGGCTAGTGACCAGACATAAACATTGGTTGGGTAAGTATAAGGTGATTCAGATATGTAGGTTGGAATAACTCACATTTGTGGGGTCTTCAATGGAACTTCCTCCGTGGGTGCGTGCTGCCGTTACTCCACAGTGACCGGACATCCAAAGAAAGGAGAGGACGGAGGGGACTCTCCATAGTGGCCAACTTTCAGCTCTCTGCGACCCCCAGAACTGGAGATACACAAATGCACTTTAAAACACTTTTTTAATACCGGATTCTTCGCTTTAAAAACGAATCTCGGTTTTTCCCTCTTTTCCCATTGACATCAACGGGCTCCGCCGCCATAGGCTTTAATGGAGCAACTCCGCCGTTGAAGTCAATGGGGCCCGCCGCTATAGTCTTTCAATGGGGAAACTCCGCCATTGAAGTCTATAGGGCTTCTCCGCCATAGCCTTTCAATGGGGTAACTCCGCATTGAGGTCTATGGGAAAACACACAATTCTTTACAGTTGCCCATACTCCGTCTGGTTGTTCGGAGAGGGTTGGGAATGGCCATGCATTCATGCCGGAACCGTGGCTGCATGCGACCCAAGTCCCAGCCCTCTGGTCCTCCCAGAACCGGAGATATGGACTTACACATTTGCGTTTTCGGACTTAGCCGTTTTAACGCCACGCGGCTTTTCCCCATTGGAATCAATGGCCGGCGCCGCCATAAACAATGCATGGGCCAGCGCCGCCATTGGATTCAATGGGACCTCCACTCCGCCATTGGTGTCAATGGCGCAACCCTCTTTCATGCGTACGACCCCTTACGGGGGTCCCTCATTCCCAGACCCGATGGGGGTCGTATGTGGGGGTTCCTAGGGGCTAGGGGCAAAAATAATTTTATTTCTGGGTGCCCTAAGATTCCCACACCCCTTATCGTTGAACTTGACCTAAGTGATAAAGCTCTTTTCAAAGACATTGTGTCCGCTTCTGCGGTTTTGCGGTTTGGATGGCTGCCAACCTGTTCCTGGAGATCGACATCGAGGAATCCCCATTGAAGTCAATGGGCCCATTGACTTACAATGGGAAACCGCCGCTCCTCCTCTCGGACGCCACCTGTTGGGCTTCGAGGAAACAGGTCCAAAACCGCTAGATCCGCCATTGAAATGAATGGAGCTGCAATGGCGACATATGAGAGGCTGCAAACTGGAGCCTGAAAAGGTGGGAAAATGGGACAAAGGGCTTTAATCACTGAATTAACCTTAACCCTTTCCCTCCCGGATGGATCCCAGTGGGTTTGTGGTGCTGACACTGACATGATGACAATACATTATCCCAGGGGAATTATACATTTGGATGTTGCAGCAAGGTAACACCACAATTCTGGACCACAGTCCAGTTAACCCCTTGCCTCCCTAGTGAGAGCAGGGGGTGGTAAAATGGGGGTGTAACCCCTTTAATACCGGGCCAAACCCCCTCTTCCATGACAAGGGGCAACCTTGTCTCGTACCATTCTTGATTTTTATTGGATCTGAGTCTCGTCCCGGGAGCTTCACAAATGCTGTTGGTGTTTTATATAGGGCTCTAAACCCTTCCAAATGAGCCCTTAAAACCAAATTTAATCATTGTTTGATCTAGAAAGTACCATTTAATCCTGTCAAATGCTTTTTCTGCATCTAGACTTAGCAGGATGGCCTTTTTTCCGAGAGTTGTACGTGGTCGATAATATTTATAATTTTACGAGTATTATCCGAAGCTTGTCTTCCGGATATGAAACCCACCTGGTCTTTGTGAATCAAGCTTGGTAATATTGGGTTTAGCCTATGTGCTAGTGTAACCCTCTTTCCTGCTAACATAGAAAAGCTACTAATGCTGGGTATACCTGCTGGTTCAGCGAGATCTGAGCCTCCGCTAAATGGGAGCCTGGGGTAACAATAAGTAATCTGGCAGCGCCTCCACTCACCCAGGATCCCCAATAAGTGAGATGTCCCTGGACAAGAATAACAATACAATCCAGAACTCTGTAACCTTTTACTAGATAGAGCATAGATATACGTAATCAGTCAGATATAGATATAACAGTGAACAATAGAATGTATTGATACCTTACAATAATATAACACACACTCAATATAGATTGTCTTGGCCTAGGTAATCTGTATATCAGTGGCTTCGGCCACGCTCCACCCTGGAGTAGTGTCCCTCACCTACCACCGCGTGTGCCCCACACCGTGTCCAATATACTGGACCAGTCCCTTGGTCACTCAACCCCAGTGTCCCCAAAGAACCCTCCCCCAAGGCAAGATCAGCGCCTGCAGGTACCGGTGTTGGTGCACTTATAATAATACCTTCCGGGCACTCCAGTACCCGTAACTGTACTTTGAAAAGGATCCGCCGATCCAGAATTGTCTCAGTTGGTTCCTCATTGACAGAGGATCTCTCACGAGTCTTTACTTGTGTCCAGTAGCTTGATCCCAAACTACCGATCACCAGGAAGCGCAGGAAGATACTGTGTCCCTGTCTGCGGGGTCATTGTGGTTTCCACCAGGGGGAGGATGCATCCAGGTCCCCCTTTTACCTCCGAGCTGTGGGAGGGGGACGACTACCAGTGCAGGGAGGTTGCAGCGTTGTGCGGGTACAGCAGGAGGTGCGTCCGGTTCACCGGGAGCTGTGAGGTGGGACGCCGATGGTGCGCCGCCATTTTGGATATTCGTGCATGCGCACGAAAGGCTCGGTCATGTGCAATAGCTATTTAGTTGTGGCGGCCATGTTTGTACACCCTGCACATTCGCAGAGCAATTAGAGCGGCGGCCATGACTCCAAACGGCTCCACAAGGGACTGCAAGACCCATGAGGCAGGGAGCTGGAATAAGACACATTTGGCATGCTCAGTGGGACCACGCAAGTCGGAGCCAGGACAGAGAAGGGGAAGGTAGGGTCTGAGTGTTAGAGAACCCCCCCCACACCCTCTTAGACCCCAGCTGGGCCCGACATGGTAGCTTGTGGTTGCTGCAGGGAAGACCCCTTTGATAAGGACGCTTCCCTGTTTACTGTCTAGTGTGAGGGACACTGTGAAGATGCCGCACTGTGTCTGCAGCCTGTGGTCTGGGACCAGACCAGCTCTGTAGTAAGGGACCCAGTATGGTGATATTATCCATGCCAGAATTCACCCAACGCAGAGGCGGACGACGACATCACTGGATCCACCGGATCCCTGCTGCTAAGTCAGCCGCTCCGGGTACTGAAGTACCTGGCAGGTACCTCAACTAAGTGCACCAACATTCTAAGGGATAGCGCTATCTCCTACGCTTTGGGTGGGACCTGATATTGGGAAAGGGACATTAGGATATTGGTGCCTGGCACCCAATATACATGGGGACACTCACTGGTGGTATCAGGTTGGGGCCTATTATACTGTGTGGTACAGGGTACTGTTATTAGAGTGTATAGTAAAGGTTGATATATATATATAATATATACATATATATATGCACACACACACACCTGAGTGTGTGTGTATTACTGGTATTGTTCCTTGGAGGGGTTTATCCTGCTGCGCAAAGATCCCTTTCAGGTGGAGGCGCTGCACCCAGACGGGAACACACTCGCCCCAGGCTCCCAGTGGTGGAGGCTCAGGTAAGGCAACAGGTAACAGCAGTACCGGTAGCCCCTTTAGTTGTGGGGGGAACCGGGGCTACATGCTTATCACCAGGTCCGCTAATTTAAATCATTAAAGCATACCTCAGGCTTTGTGGATGTAAAGTCTTATTATCAAAAAACATTTGATAAAGACTAAAATGGGTTCGATCACCATGAAAATGTGAAATGTAAAAAAAAAAAAAAATACATACAAAGTATACATATCTTTTATAAACATGTCAGTCAGATCCATTACACATATTAAACATAACACTGAGATCACTATAGTCCTTGGTGGGCAGAATATATCAGATTCAGTGTACTGTAAATACAAGAGACTTGTTATTTCCAGACTGGTGCAAGCAAATGTGAAACTGAAAATACTTTAGTATTCCTGGAAATGGCCTGATATCTTGCTGCCTGTGGATCAGCTCTCAGACAGGGAGGGGGGGGGAGAGAGAGAGAGAGAGAGAGAGACTGCAGTGTGTGTGTCTGCGTTACAGTATATTTATATATATATATACTAGCTGATATACCCAGCGTTGCCCGGGATTGCAGGGGCGGGGTGCGTGAAGGGTGGGGTGGGAAGGCAGGGTGCGTGAAGGGCGGGGTGGGAAGGAGGGGTTCGTGAAGGGCGGGGTGGGTGCGGGGGGTGAAGGGCGGGGAGGGGGTGCGAAGGGCAGGGAGGGGGGCAAAGGGCAAGGGGGTGAAGAGAAAGGGGTGGGGGGTGAAGGGCGGGGGGTGGGGGGTGAAGGGCGGGGGGTGGGGGGCGAAGGACGGGGGGTGGGGGGCTTAGGACAGGGGTAGGGGGGGTAGGGGGGGGTTGAAGGGCAGGGGTAGGGGGGGTTGAAGGGCAGGGGTAGGGGGGGTGAAGGGCAGGGGTAGGGGGGGTGAAGGGGGGGTAGGGGGGGTGAAGGGCAGGGTGGGTGAAGGGCAGGGGGGTGAAGGGCAGGGGTAGGGGGGGTGAAGGGCAGGGGTAGGGGGGGTGAAGGGCAGGGATAGGGGGGGGTGAAAGGCAGGGGTAGGGGGGGTGAATGGCAGGGGTAGGGGGGGTGAATGGCAGGGGTAGGGGGGGGCAGGGGTAGGTGAAGGGCATGGGTAGGGGAGGGGTGAAGGGCAGGCATGTGGGGGGTGAAGGGCAGGCATGCGGGGGTGAAGGGCAGGGGTAGGGGGGGTGAAGGGCAGGGTTTGGGGGGGGGGTGAAGGGCAGGGGTAGATGAAGGGCAGGGGTAGTAGAAGGGTGAAGGGCAGGCGTGGGGGGGGGTGAAGGGCAGGGCTAGGGGGGTTAAGGGCAGGGGTAGGGGGGGAAGGGGTAGGTGAAGGGCAGGGGTAGGGGAAAGGTGAAGGGCAGGCATGGGGGGGTGAAGGGCAGGGGTAGGGGGGGGTGAAGGGCAGGGGTAGGGGGGTGAAGGGCAGGGGTGGGGGGGTGAAGGGCAGGGGTAGGGGGGTGAAGGGCAGGGGTAGGGGGGTGAAGGGCAGGGGTGAGGGGTGGAGAAGGGCAGGGGTGGGGGGTGAAGGGCAGGGATGGGGGGGTGAAGGGCAGGGGTAGGGGGGTGAAGGGCAGGGGTAGGGGGCGGGTGAAGGGCAGGGGTAGGGGGGTGTGAAGGGCAGGGATAGGGGGGGGATGAAGGGCAGGGGTAGGGGTGAAAGTGAGGCACAAATTGTTGGCAGGAGTCAAATGTCCCTCTCCACACACACATACGATGGGAGTGAGAGGTGGTGGAGAGTGGGACTGGCGCAGATCCGAGGAGGCTGCTTGGCCCCCCAGCGGCCGGGGAGGTAGCAACGGGGAGGTAGCGCCGGGGAGTTAAGGGAGCGCCGGGGAGTTAAGGGAGCACCGGGGAGGTAAGGGAGCGTTGGCGGCTTGGGCAGGAGGGCCGTGCCGCGCTTCCCCTCTATCCGGGAGCCAGTTGAGAGCGAGGGGGGAGGAGCCTGAAGTTAGCAGCAGGGGCAGGAGGGCCGCGCCGCGCTTCCCCTCCGTCCGGGAACCGGTGCAGGGTGGCGCACATGATGGGAGAGATGGACACAGAGGGAGTGTGTGTGTGTGTGTGTGACCTTTGGCCCATCACTCCGCCTCAGGCCAATGAGAGGTGTGCGGGGCGAGCAGGCCAAGGCGGAGTGACAGGCCAAAGGTCCAATGTGATTGCCCCTAGGGACAGGGAGACACAGGACAAACAGACACGCATACAACGGTTTGAGAAATATATATATATATATATATATAGCAACTGTAAATATTACTGTATGTTCATTTGCATGTCTTAGACAGGTCTGCAACCCTGTCTTTCCCCATTGTCACCCAGCATACAGCGCTTCCACTGCAGCAAGAGATTCTGGGAAATGACATGCAAATGAGCACTCAGTGCCACCTTTTGTCTCAAGCTCGTATTACACAAGCCAATCCTCAAGCCAATGCATGCTGCTTTAAACACAGCTTTTAGACAGAGGCTGTGATGAGATGCAAAGCCATTAAACCCACTCACAGACATGTTTCAACCTTGATGGGTATCATCAGTGTGAGGTTGGTCTTAATGGCAAAGCAGGTTTGAGACTAGACTAGGTAATCACCACTACTATTAAGGTTACCCACCATAACCTTAATAATATATATATATATATATATATATATATATACATATATATATATATATATATATATATACACTGTATATATATATAAATAAAATAAAAATATAGATATATATATATATATGAGAGAGAGAGACTGCAGTGTGTGTGTCTGCGTTACAGCATGTATAGAGAAAGAGAGAGATGCTTCTAGTGTATTTACGATTTTTTTCCCCCAAACGTTTTTATTGTTTTTTGTGGTATTACATCAAGACTTTGAAACAGGAAGAACAATGCACATAGAATTTGTCTGAAAAATAGAACTATTTTTCTTGGTATTTAAACATATATACTGGTCATAAGTAGTATATATGCAATATATAGTATATATATAGTATATGCAAGTGACAATGCTAGGTAAAAACCATCTCTAAATCCTCTCATTGAAGCCTTTGCTGTGTGTATTATAGTATATGCAAGTGACACAATGCTAGGTAAAAACCATCTCTAAATCCTCTCATTGAAAGCTGCAGTTCAGGCAATATCCTGCATGTGTTTTTTTTTTTAATAAATCAGTTCTGTAGTAAGAAAAAATACTTTTAGCATTTTCTGTTTTAAAAGAAAACAACTTTGAAAGACCAATTTTCTTGTATTCTATTTTAACAAGCATGCTTCTTCCTATAGCAACGATTTACATTCCCCATATTTAAAGATGTCGCCAAACTTTGCCGATCAATAGACGGAGAACGAATTGACCGGCAGCTATGCAGTTTTTTTAGGTAAGTAGAGATTGCCCACATGAAACTATTGACGTAAAAAAAAAACTAAAAAAAAAAAAAAAAAAACGGGAGCCGGAACTGCAGCTTGAAGCTTTTGCTGTGCGTATTATAGTATATGCAAGTGACAATGCTTGGCCCATATAAACCTAGTCAGAACAGCTAGTCTGCCTGAAGTCCATGTCCAAGAGGCCCATTATAAGTGGCAGGACTACGGCACAACTGAAGTTTAAAAGGAAGTTCAGAAGAAGTGAGGAAGTGGACACCTCCATCTGGCCCTGATTCCTGCATTTGAACTACGCTGGAAAGGAGGATATCATCTATACCAGACTGCATCATTACTGCTGTGATGCTGCCTTTACCATTTATATTTGCAGTGACTTCACTTCTTCTCAAATTACTGTATGCACTTCTTCTTATCAGCCTCAGTATGTCTCTAACTCTATTCATATATCTCTATCTCTCCTTGTTTCACCACTTCTCTGTTCACATGAACTCCTTTCTTACCTGCGTCCTCTGACACCACACAGCTATACCCCCTGCACTAAAAAACACCCCTACAAATCTTCCTCACACATCCTCTTTCTATCCATGCTTCTCCTCCTTGCTTCTGGGGACATCTCTCCCAATCCTGGTCCCTGCCATATTCCAACATGCGCTCGTCCTCGCCTGCCAATTGCAACCTCTACTCCTTCTGGTGTCAACCCCTCCAACCTCATACCCACCCCCTGCCACCCTCCCTCCTCTCTCCCTTTCTCCTGTGCCCTTTGGAATGCTCGCTCCCTCTCTGACAAGTTCCTCTCTGTACATGACTTTTTTCTCTCTCACTCTCTGCTCCTATTTGCTATAACTGAGACCTGGCTCACTCAGTCTGACTCTGCTCTGGAAGCTGCCTTGGCTTATGGTGTCCTTTCCTTCTCCCACTTTCCACGCACTGATGGCAGGGGTGGAGGTGTGGGGCTCCTACTCTCCTCTCTCTGCCGTTACCAAACCCTTCCTATTCCTCCGCCCCTTGCTTTTCCCTCCTTTGAGGCTCACACTGTCCAGATATTCTCTCCTGTCCATGTGGCGGTCATCTATCGCCCACCTACCTCTACTCATCCCCCTTTTGCCTTTCTCACTTTGAATCCTGGCTCTCTTTCTCTCCTCAGACTCCCCTGTTCTTCTCTTTGGGGACTTCAATTGCCACATTGATGACCCCTCTCTCCCTTGGGCTTCCCGCTTTCTTTCTCTAACCTCTTCTTTTGGCCTTCAACAGTGGACTGCAGCTAGCACCTACAAGGATGGCAACTACTTAGACCTTGTTTTCACTAAAAACTTCTCGCTCTCCGATTTCTCCATTTCCCCTTTTCCTCTCTCTGACCATCACCTCATCTCATTCTCTCTATCTCGCTTCTCCCCTTCTCCACCTCCATCTACCCCCCGGTTCTACAGAAACCTGTGCTCTATTCACTTACCTGACTTTGAGTCCACTTTACGCTCCTCCCTCTCCTCTCTCAGCTCTGCTACAGACCTTAACAACCTGGTCAGGAACTACAACTCTGCCTTGTCCTCCTCTCTTGATCTACATGCCCCGCTTTCTCTCTGCTGCCCTCGCCCTTCTAAGCCTAGACCCTGGCTAAATTCCCACACGCGCATGCTGCGTTCCTCTACTCGTTCCTCTGAACGCCTCTGGAGGAAATCTCATACTCTCGCAGACTTCCTTAACTACAAACTTATGCTACCTGTTTCAACTCTGCCCTCTCGCAAGCTAAACAAGCCTACTTTTCTTCACTAATCAACACGCACAAGTCTAACCCACGCCGACTCTTCTCTGTCTTTGATGCTCTACTCAAACCACCCTCAGCTGCCTCTCCTTCCTCCATCTCCGCTCAGGACTTTGCTGACTATTTTAAGGAAAAAGTGGAATCCATACGTCAGAACATCCCCTCTGTTTCTTCCTCCCATCCTACACCTCTTCCTAACTCCCCTCCTGCCTTCCTTGACACTTTTTCCGCTGTCTCAGAGGAGGATGTGTCGCTGTTGATCACCTCTTCTCCCTCTACCACTTGCTATGTATGAGATGGAGTGGAACTTTCCACCCGACTGCACCACTAATTTGAAGGGGAATCCACAGCGGTACCGTAGTCTATTTTCTCTTAGTATTTCTGTAAGGGGTCTCATCTCTCTTCTTCTTTCTATAGTTACCCTAGAAAGATCGCTGTATATTTGTGTAGAGACATTTTTAAAGATCAGCGCTTATTTTCCTCTACTGGCAGATAACACTCTTTCTTTTATGGAATAGGAGTGGAATCTCACCAGGATGTCTCTAGCTCTTTTAGAATATGCTGATTTGGGGCCAGGCGCCCTATGCACTCGGTCCATCTCAATCACCTCCTGGACAAGTTCTGGGACCAGGAACTCAAAGAGCTCCTTCAGATAAGACCTCAGGGAGTCTGCTGGAATCGACTCTGGAATATTGCGCACCCGGAGATTTTGCCGTCGGTCCCTGTTCTCCTGGTCTTCTATGCTCTCCTTCAGGGTTCGAATCTCGTTCTGGCCATTCTGCCCATGTCATCTACAGCAGTAGATTGGGCTACAGAGATTTCCTCCACTTTGTGTTCTAACGAGTCCGATCTCTGTGCAAGAGAGTTCAGCTCTAATTTGAGGCCTTCAATAGTGGAGATAAGGTCCTGCTGAAACCCTCTCCTCATCCTTTGGAACAGCTGTTCCATAAACTCCTTAGTCAGCTTCCCTAAAGGACCCCATGCCGCGCTCGCCAGGTCTTCAGTCATGTCCTCCGGGGCGCACTCTGCGGCGCCATCTTGTGATGTTTTGTTTTGAGGTACTGAGCGTGGGCACGGGGAGAAGTAAGCTGAAACACTTTGGAGCGCTGTTTTTGTTTGTTTGTGGGACATTCTGGTGGGACTCTGTTTAGTATCTCCAATTTTGGGACATTTTCTGTCTTAGTTTGTGCTTGATCTAATTCTTCTCTTCTTCTAATGTGAGGGACGGGGCCTCCAACAAGCAGTGAGAACAAGCTGGCGTTTTTCTTTCTCTTTTTATTTGTTTTTATTTATTTATTTGTTTGGGGGCTTTTTGCCACCGGTCCAAAAGAAACCTGATCTCTTTGAGGTTATGGTAGGGCACAGTGCCAATCAATGGATTTCATTGCTTAGCATTTATTTGTAACGCGTAGCTTACCACAAGTGAAGCGCGACCACAGTGCTGAGGCAGGAAATTAGATAACGCCAACCCACAGCCACGCGGGCGCGCCTAGGATGTAGACTGATTGTGCAAGACGTGTCATGGATATAGAATGTAGAGTAGTAGAGGGTACTTGCCGGATCAGGACTGGAGAGTAGCGGACTGTCGTGGTACTTTGCCAAGGTCAGGATAGTAGAGAGTAGAGTGGTCGTACATGTAGCCCTGGTAAGTTTATAGGCTATATTTCTATCCTCCTCCTGGCAGAAATCCCTGTTAAGGGCAGGTTTGGAAGGAGTTATCATGGGTTTCCCTCACCTCAGGCACTTGCTCTGAGATAGTGAAGGTAGGTCACCTGACTCTGTGTCCAATCAAGAGACACAGTGGCGGTGCCTGCTGGATCTACTTATGGCAGTGCATTGGCTATTTAGTTCAGTCTGTGAGTGGTCAGTCTGTGAGTAGTATTAGTTAGGGAGTGAGTTACCAGCTGAAGAGTAGAGCTGCTATAGTGAGGTGGACCAAATACCTCTCACCCTGCTTAGGGGGTGAGGGAAGAGCTAGCCCCACTCTGGGTGGCCCTAGGCCTAGAGTGGAGGCAGGGACATCCTGAAGGGAGACAGCCTGCTGAGAGCGACTGCCTGTACCTGCTGAAAAGCTGCTGCTGAGGGCTTGAATAAAGAGTCTGATTTAAAGAATGTGTGTTTGAGACTGGAATCTCTCATCCCTGGGAGGGGATTCTGCGGTAGGGATTCCACCCCGTATCCCTGGGGCCTACTACAGGTGGAGGCGCTGCACCATTGAGGAGAACGAAAGCATCCACCCCAAAAAACTGTCCTGGTTCCCCCATGTCACCGCAGGAAGCTCAGGTACTCCTGTTGCCAGCAGGTATGCACCACACCCACCCATGTAGCGGTAGAGTCAATTCCCCTAGAGGACCCGATCTGAGGTTGGGGGGGGGCATTACATACGTAAGCCTGGTCAGGAGTGGAGAGAAGCGGAGTCCAATGAACAAAACAGGGTCAGGCAACAGCCGGAGTCAATCAGGCAAGGCAAGGGACAAGGCAGGAGCAAGCAGGAACCAGACAGAATGCAGCAAGCACGGCGTCACACTAGGTTATGCTCAGCAATGAGTGTCTGGGCTGATCAGGTATTTAAGGGGCCATTAGCCAATGAGGAGCCAGGGCGGAATAGAAGGACTGAATCCTATAGGCTGCTGGGTCACGCAGGTGTGCCCTATGACACAGCCAAATTAGGAATGGAGGCGGGGTGGGTGACCCGGTCGCACGTCACTTGCACACCGAGCATGTCCTTCTGCCGAGCGTGCCCGAGTTCTGGAGGCGGGACCGAGCGCGCGCATCACTGGGGTCAGGGGGTGGAGGCTGGTACGCGCGTCACTCCCACGCCACACCAGTCTGTCAGAGGAGCGGGGGGCGGAGACTGGGAATGATACCAGAGGGGAGGCTGGCCGAACGAGTTCGCCTGTGTGGGGGTGGAGACCGGAGGCAGGGCCCGCAGGGGGACCGACAGATCACTCGGAGACCCCGCACAACCGGACCACGAGACCGCGCATCCTGGGCGTCTGTCTTGGCAGGGGTCTTTAGGTGAGGAGATGGTCTCCAGCCGCCAGAATGGCGAATCCTCACATTATTATTATGTTGATGTTTTCTTAATGGTTCAAATTTATGCTTTTCAATGGACAAAAGTCCTATTTGGCCCATTTGCCTAATAGGATTATTGGCCATTACTGTTTATTTATTTATTTATAAAATGTTTTATCAGGAAGTAATACATTGAGAGTTACCTCTCATTTTCAAGTATGTCCTGGGCACACAGTTAAGACAAATAATACATCGTTACAAATACAGTTGCATAAATGAACAGGGTATACATTATATACAAGATATTGCATGCACAGTTAGAGATAATATATATTATGGGCGTATGAAACAGTTACAGACCAGATTAAAATGTGAGACAGCCTTAGATTTGAAAGAACTTAGACTGGTGGTGGATGTGAGAGTCTCCGGTAGGTTGGTCCAGTTTTGGGGTGCACGGTAAGAGAAGGATGAGCGGCCGGATACGTTGTTGAGCCTTGGGACCATGAACAGTCTTTTGGAGTCTGATCTCAGGTGATAGGTGCTGCATGTGGTAGGGGTGAGGAGCTTGTTCAGGTAGCTGGGTAGCTTGTAAGAAGTAGCTTTTGGGGAGCGCAGTTTCACCATATGTGGAGAAAATAATAATAATATAGTGTAGTATTTTCTACATAAATGACAACTAAGTAATCAGAGAGATGGGGACTCACACTTTCCCAATTGGGTATCAGCAGTGGGTATATCAATGTAGACAAGTTGCCTTCTACTAGTGGGAAGAATCTAGACTACATTGATATACCCACTGCTGATACCCAATATATATATATTATCACTTCTATACACATGAGCACTGTTATAAGTTTAATTATATACATTTTATATCACTTTTTAAAACTCTTAAAGGAGCGCCTCACTTATTTCTTTGCACTTGTCACAGCTGGGTAGCTTGCACAGAAAGAATTTGAAGACAAGACAGGAAAGATGAATTTGCGCCTAGACTCTAGTGATGACCAATCTAGTTCTTTGAGCATTTCGCAGTGATGTGTGTTGTAGTTGCATTGGAGAACAAAACGACAAATTGAATTGAAGAGGGTGTCAAGTTTGCTAAAGTGGGTTTGAGGTGCAGAGCCATTCAGTCAATAATTGGCATTAGCATCTGCTGTGCGATTACTATGTGTGTGTGTGTGAGGGGGGGATGAGGGTAGTTGCCTCGGGGGGATAATTAGGTCTCTTGGGGCATAGCACAACGGGTTAATCCCTTCATTACATAGTAGTTATTAATTAAGTAATAATCCCAGAAGAACTGGGCATTACTGGCCAGTAATGCCCTGTTCTGAGGGATTATTAGGCTAAATAATATAGGCTAAATGTAGGCTTTTTTTCATACATTTTAGACACTTTTGTATAATTATAGATTTTTTTTAAATTAAAATAAAATCGTAAATACTGTACACTAAAAGCATCTCTCTCTCTCTCTATATATGCTGTAACGCAGACACACACACACTGCAGTCTCTCCCTCGTCCCCCTCCCTGTCTGAGAGTTGATCCACAGGCAGCAGGATATCAGGCCATTTCCAGGAATAGTTCAGTATTTTCCATTTCACTTTCACGTTCCAGCCAGGAAATAACAAGTCTCTTGTATTGACGGATCACTGCATCTGATATATTCTGCCCACCAAGGACTACTGTATAGTGACCTCAGTGTTATGTTTAATATGTGTAATGGATCTGACTGACAAGTTTATAAAAGATAAGTATACTGTACTTTGTATGTTTTTATTTTTGTTTTTTTTAACATTTCACATTTCCATGGTGATCGAACCCATTTTAGTCTTTATCAAACTTTTTTTCATAATAAGAGTTTACATCCACAAAGCCTGAGGTATGCTTTAATGATTTAAATTAGCAGACCTGGTGATAAGCATGTAGCCCCGGTTCCCCCCACAACTAAAGGGGCTACCGGTACTGCCGTTACCTGTTGGCTTACCTGAGCCTCCGCCACTGGGAGCCTGGGCTGACAGTGTGTCCGTCTATGTGCAGCGCCTCCACCTGAAAGGGATCTTTGCGCAGCAGGATAAACCCCTCCAAGGAACAATACCAGTAATACACACACACACTCAGGTGTATGTGTGTGTGTGTGTGTGTGTGTGTGTGTGTGTGTGTGTATATATATATATATATCTCAACCTTTACTATACACTCTAATAACAGTACCCTGTACCACACAGTATAATAGGCCCCAACCTGATACCACCAGTGAGTGTCCCCAAAGTACATTGGGTGCCAGGCACCAATGCCCTAATGTCCCTTTCCCAATGTCAGGTCCCACCCAAAGCGTTGGACATAGCGCTATCCCTTAGAATGTTGGTGCACTTAGTTGAGGTACCTGCCACGTACTTCAGTACCCGGAGCGGCCGACTTAGCAGCAGGGATCCACTTGATCCAGTGATGTCGTCGTCTGCGAAGGCGTCCGCCTCTGCGTTGGGTGAATTCTGGCATGGATAATATCACCATATAGGGTCCCTTACTACGGAGCTTGTCTGGTCCCAGACCACAGGCTGCAGTCACCGTGCGACATCTTCACAGTGTCCCTGACACTAGACAGTAAACGGGGAAGCGTCCTTATGGAAGGGGTCTTCCCTGCAGCAGGTTTATTTTAAATTGCTTACTGTTGTCCCAGTTTAAAAAAGTTTTCAGTAGGTGACATAAAAGTACCGCCTCAAGAGCTTTATCATTGAGCAATAAGTGCCAATTATTTATTTATTTTATTTATTTATAAAATATTTTACCAGGAAGTAATACATTGAGAGTTACCTCTCGTTTTCAAGTATGTCCTGGGCACAGAGTAAAACAAATAGTACATGGTTACAAATACAGTTACATAAATGAACAGGGTTTACAATATATACAAGACATTGCGTGCACAGTTAAAGAAAATGTATATTATGAGCGTATGAAACAGTTACAGACCAGATTAAAGTGTGAGACAGCCTTAGATTTGAATGTCTGGATAGAACACTTTTGATTGTCCCATTTGTTGTTAAATGTCCCAATGAACATAATTTCTTGTAGGGGAAGGCTTCTTTGTTCTTCTGGTGTCCACACCTTTGGGCGATAAGGCAATGTCAGGATCCAGGTTTAGAAGTACTTTCCCCTGTGTCTTGCTGGCAGCGTGCAGTCTCTTCTGGCACGCTAAAGACGTCTGTTCCTATGGTCAGTCCCACAATTTGTGAGACTCAGGAAAAATCTCTCTTCCTGCCTCAAAGGCAGGCTTTTCTAACAAACCTAATAAATCCCCTGTTACAGTCCCATTGGTGATTAAATGTCCCAATTAACCTAATTGTTTATGTTCCTGTGCTACTGGTGGTTTTGGTGCTAGAAGTGCACTCCGATCATAGTATTTTGCATTTGTAGCGGGTGTACCCCTGGGGTACTATAACTACTCATGCTGCTGTCACCTGTGAGGCTAACAAGAGGCCTGAGCCTCCGCCACTGGGACCCTGGGGTATATACTTACACTCGGTGCAGCGCCTCCACTGATGAGGGATCCCAACGTGGTGGGAGTGTTACCTTATCAGAACCAACATATACAGTAAATACACAAAGTTGGATAAAACAGTATTTACTAAGCCTCATAATAATAACCCTTGCATAAGTCTCATTACATAGACACCATGGCATTCCCCTGCATGAATAGCCTCACATCATCACACACGTGTCAATAATTGCATCACTTCACATATCAGTCCTTGTATCACCCTAGTCCTTGGTGTACCGATGTGCCAGGGCACTTAACCTCTAAGTGTCCACCAGCTATACGGTTAATGTGAGTGTGAGGGATAGCGCTTCCCTGTGTTGGGGCCCGTTGGTGCACTTAATATACTACCTCACTGATCATAGTCCTGATCAGGATAATCCTTTTTAACCAGCAACTCCGCACTGTGATCCCACAGTGCGACGCTCCTGGCAGGGATGAGTACACTGTCTGACTCTCCAGGGGAGGGATCTCCAGCTGGATGATCCTTTACAACAGTCTCTGCTATGGAGTCAGATACTCTTTCAGCTACACACTGTACTGACAGTCAGGCACTGTCCTGCAGCATCTCTTCCTCTCTCTCTATGAGTATAGTGAAGGAG